>NC_084963.1:6972721-7247007 GCF_949316205.1 Platichthys flesus
GAGACATGAGGAGACCAGAGAGACACTTGGACACAAAGTCCTCATTTAGGGGTTGTGATCGGTGGCCTGTCTGCAGTGTAATGACCCTCACATAATAATCCTGAACCTCACAAGTCATTGTTTTCATCTCGAGACTTCTCTTCACTGATCTCAGTATGAGACGCCTGAAAAATATTTTCACTTTCACTAGAGCTTAACTGAATAAACCAGAACATCAACACACACACTTCAATCACCACGGAGTGACACAACGCACTAGCTCAGGGTTTTTGGGGGCGGTCATGAAATTGTTTTTTCATCTGTCGATTCATAATGTGAATAAAGTAAATGTACAAAGAAGCTGGGCGATAGTTATTTGTTTGACAAACTCTTGAATCAAAAATGTAAAAGAAAAGACTTTTAAGATTGGTGATATGTACAGTCCAACTGAAACATAACAAAAAGACTAAGTTCTAAATTTGGAAAACGATTGACAGTGAAAGTAAATCCACATTTTGGAAATACATTTTAGATTTTCATTTAAATAAAACACATTTATTTTCTGTTACAGTGTAATTTGATAGTTTATCCAATGGCTGCATGATAACACGATGGCTTCTCTTCAACTTCACTAAAAGTATGAGGGAAGTCACAGTGCCCCCATCTGGTGAAACAGGGGAATCAAAAACTCAACGCAGCATGTCCCACAGACCCTTCACTCACTGAGAGCCCTTTCCTGCGTTGACCTACAGCATCTGGGAAATGGTAAACAGGCTCCAGGCCAAACTCATCTAGAAAGGAAAGAGTCCTGACTGGTTCCATGTGCCAAATATTTAGAATAAACAAAAAAAAGAAATCAACTGTTTGATTGTCTTCCACTCACTCCCCCTTTTTATACCAAAGCCGCAAAAAAGCTGCAATTTCCACAAAGAAAAGAAAGAACACAAATACCAGTGAAACAATCAAATGTGTAATCAACAGTTTCACAAAAATAATAATTTAAACTCATAAAAAAAACAACACAAAGAAAAGGAAAATTCTTATTCAGAGTGCTCGTCTATGAGGCTGTGTAGTCACGCGCCCCCTGGTGGTCAGGGTTCGACAAGCGCAACCCCTCGATCAGAAGCATCATAACAGCCAAACTGCGTTCCCTTCGTAAATTACACTTTACAAAAATTATCATCATCATCATTGGTCACTCATTTTTGCTTTTCAGACATTCATGAGAACATTTCACACTCATCATCAAAGAACGTGTGAGAGAGGGACTCAGAACTAAGACTACAGAGGAAGCTGGGATGATTCTCAATTTCTGTCAAATGGCTTCGTTGGTCTATTTCCTCCCCGCCCAAAAATACCTGGGAGATGAGGAGTGACAGCAACTTTGATAAACAGCGTCAGCAGCCATCAAGGTCGACTGTGTCAGTCAGTGCAAAGAAAGTAATCAAAATAAAGCCATGGAAACAAACTGAGAGTCCAAAAGCACTTCCAGAGTAAAACGTACGAGGAATTAGAGCCAGACGTTAAATGTTGGCAGCGACCTGCCTCGCTTTACGGCCACTGACTAAGATGTGGGACTCTTACAGAAAGACAATATTTTAAATCTATTCAACTACTGTTTTTAACTTTTGTCTGAAGCAGATGTGGCAGAGAATAAGAATCCAGACGAGGCAGAGGATCCAACCAGGGGTCAGGCACCTGATCCTCAGCTGGATCCTCCGACTGTGGCTCTACATCTCTTCGGGTGGTAGAGGGAGAGAAGGAGGGAAGAGAGGACGGAGGGGGTTGGCAGAAAGACGATAAAGGCCTAAAGTAAAAGGTGCTGAGCAAACGGTAACGTGGGTGAATGATATCCCCCTACGACACGAAATGTCTAAAAACTAATAAGATCATGGAGGATAGAGGCTGAAGGAGAAGAGGGAAGGTCCAGGTCCAGCGCAGGGAACCATATGAGACACTATGTGTGGGGCAGGGCCTGTGAATCTGGGAGGTGAACTCACAGTAAGGCACAGTGCTCTGCTTGTGGTCGATGAAGCTCATTCATGCTGCTGCGACCTCCGATGACAAAAGACATAAATCGCTGACGAAGCACATTTTACCTCTTCTTCTATTTCCATACAGTGTCCCTCCTCCCTGCCCTTGAATCTTTGGATCGTTCGGCTCTCCTGAATCTGGCAGAACATCCCGCTTTAGCGAACAGAAAATACTTCAACAAAAAATGAAATAAACACACAAGAGCTTCTCTCTCTTCACTCGAGTGTTTCAGAAGAATATTCTCGCACACCGTACGATACGTCTACGTTGAAACGACCAACCTGCACAATACGGCGGCACGATCCCGCTGTACGCCAGCCCAGTCAGTGACCAGCGCTGTGAGTGGAGAAAGCCCCATGTGTTTAGCCCAGGGTTGAATCAGTCAGATCACTTTTCGTATGTGTTATCGAGCCGCTGATATAAAATGCAGGAAACCGATTTGGATAGAGATACAAAAAAGAAAAAAAAACCCTGATACATTTGTCACGACAACGAGAGAAGAAAGCTTTTACAACATAAATTACTAAAAACTATTCTTAAATATGTAAACAAACACTACAACTTAAATATATTTGGTGTGATGCAGACATATTTAAACGCAAAGATTTGTTTTTATATCAGCTCTGGTGTGGTGCGGCTGATTATTGCACTGCAGGAGCTCAGAGCCCTATTGCACTTTAGTGAACCCTTCAGCTGGAGCCACTGGTCTGATTCAACCTCTGCACTTCACATGTTCATCAGTTCCCTTTACAAATCATCGTGGTGTCCCTCCTTCACTTTCAGTGCAAACTGGAAATGAAGAGGAGGAGACCAGACGGGGTCATTTCAGATAAAGGTGTGGTTGTCACAGGTTTGTCACTGCTGGCGGATTGTGCAGGTGAAGTCAATGATCGAGGCTCCAGTTAAAAAAAAACAAAAAAACATTGCTAAAATAGCGATCAGAGAAAGAAGAGAGAGAGAGATTAGGTCCTTGTAGGTCCCTCCGATGTGTTCTGAATCCATATTCCTCTTCTTCATCCATAAAGTTTGTGGTTTTCTGTAAGTTTCAAGTTTTTTGCATTCAAGATGCCAGGCAGCCTGTAGTCCTGACGACCCCCCTCCTCTCCCAGCCACCTGTGGTGTCGTCGTCCCCCCCATAACATCTGGCTCAGTGGATCGTGATGAACACACCGTGGGGGGGTGGGCTGTTGGAGTTTGAGAGCTGTGTGCACCGGGATTATGT
This sequence comes from Platichthys flesus, assembly GCF_949316205.1. Classification (NCBI taxonomy): domain Eukaryota; kingdom Metazoa; phylum Chordata; class Actinopteri; order Pleuronectiformes; family Pleuronectidae; genus Platichthys; species Platichthys flesus. Next base: position 6,975,957 of record NC_084963.1, read on the forward strand.
GGCGATGAAGAGCGGTCTCAAGTTACCAAATAGCCCTGGTCGCTAGGTTTGTGCATCTCTGTGTTTGCTGAGGTAGGGAGAGGAGTTGCCGGGGAGATTTCAGGAGGGATAATTGGAATAGTGCTGTGTGTGTGTGTGTGTGTGTGTGTGCAGCGTGCTAAGAGCTAAGTGAGCTTGGGAATAAAACATGTCTGTGTGTGTTGGCATTAGAATGACCACATGTGTATTTGTATGGCTATTCCTTTATATGTGGGGACAAGGTTCTGCGTTCTGCTCTCAAAATATGTTCCTCCCACTGTATGTGTGAGTGTGTGTGTCTGTATAAATGTCGTCGTCAGCCTAGTCATCACAATTTGTGTTTCCCTGACAGTATCGAGCGGTAAAACTCCTCATCCAGCCGCACATAGCGCCCTCTGCTGGAATCCATGAAGTAGAGTCTGTCCGACACCGCGCTCGGATCAAATCCATCCCTACGCATGTCCGTCTTCTGAAACTTAAATGTTGCTGAGAAAGAGAGACACGGAAAAAATTTTGCTATTTCAGTTTGTCCTACAATGCATTAACCAACATTTGAGTTTTTTGATATTGCTATTGAACAGATTGAACAGACAGGAGACACAGGAAAGTGTCTCCTGTCCGGTACTTGAAGTACATGCTGCCGTATATGTCCATGATCATGATCTACTCAGTCTCAAGTGAGATTTAAGGCGAGAAAATGTCAAAACTAAATTCCGCAAAAGAATGTGTAAACATTTAACGAGTGACACTCACACATTTCTGAGGGGGAGAAGGTTTTACTGTCTTCTTCAAAACAAGTTTTTTCAAAAATTGCATTTCAAGAGCGCCTGTATTTATCTTCTATGTTTTACACAGACAGCAATGGAAAGAGCGTTGTACCTGTCTTGTTGACCTCTGGCAGGAAGCGGAGGAACACGGGTCTGGCGTACGGAGGCAGCGTCTTCTCCATGTCCTTCACAAACTTCTCCAGGTCGGTGTTGTTTGACGGATCAGCGATGGCTGCCATGCCAGCCTTTCCCTCTGCTCCTGCTCACACACAAACAGGAGAGTTAGAGGTTAGGAGCGAGGAGTCAGGTCAGGCAGAAGCCTGGGTTCATGCAAGAAATACAGTACGTTTCTTTTAGTTATAAACTGCTGGTACAGTCAATGTCTTACAGCAGATGAGATATTTCTGCCTGCCTTACTTTATCTATGTACATCATTCCTTTATTCAATTATTTTGTATTGTCAAAGGACGGTACGTTTTTCATGTTGCCTTCTTTGATCAGTATGACTTGTGTATCTTGTTACTTGTCACTGTACTTTCCTGATCAAACTAGTTCCCCTCTTTGAGGATAAATACATGTATCTAATCTATCACAGTGACTGGAAAGTGGCATTTTCTGATTTGTCTTTTGAGTCCCTCAGTCTGCAAAGCTTCAACTACAGCTCATCTTTATATGTGGAGACATCTCTAAATCGTGGAATTCATTTAATGTCCCGATTGGTCCAGAGTAAGCAAAGACTGAAAAAACAATGCAGTTTGGTTAATTTCTCTCTATTCAGCGCGTCCCCTGCATGTTGTTTTAGCTTCCACAGAGGATTTGAATTGAGACATGTTTTAAAATAATAATAATAAGTCCAACTGAAAACAGGAAGGCTGCATGAGTATGTTTACACAAATTTACCTTTTAATCTCAAATATATAAATATATGTACCCATCAAATATTCAATCATGCACAATGAGTAAGAGGACGTTACCTGGTACTTCCACGCCGTACACGACTACATCTTTCATTTCTAGCAGCCTGCTGAGCGTTCCCTCCACCTCAGTCGTGGAGACGTTCTCTCCTTTCCAGCGGAAAGTGTCTCCTGTCCGGTCCTTGAAGTACATGCTGCCGTATATGTCCATGATCAACACATCGCCTGGGGAGAGGAGGATCATATTAATTCGTTTTACTCAAAAGAGAATATCGTGAATAGCTTTGTGTGTGTGATTGTGTGACTAACCAGAGAGATAGGCACTGTCTCCCTTCTTGAAGACACTGTGAGCAATCTTCTTGCTGGTTGCCGTTTGGTTGACGTAGCCATCAAACCTCCTGAGGGGGTCGTTCTGAATGATCCTGCCTACGAGCTGGCCAGGTTCGCCTAGAAGGGGGAAGAGGGAGAGAGGGAGAGAGGGAGAGAGAGAGAGAGAGAGAGAGAGAGAGAGAGAGAGAGAGAGAGAGAGAGAAACAAAGAGAGGCAAAGAGAGAAGTGGGAAAGACCAGACATATTAATGAATGAAACAAACTATAACTGCCATTTCAGTGTATTATTTGAGCTCCACCAGGTTTGTCAGAGGTCTGTGCATCTCTATGTTAACAAAAAATCACTCACGTTACAAAAACAATGCTAAGCTAGACATTTGGGGACTGCAGGATGGCTGGTTTTGACAAGTAGCTTTTGATATCATGCCAATATACACATTTTTATGTTGCATCATAAGTCTTAGGTGAGGCCATCATTCTTTCGGTTGAAAGACAAATCCTTGTGCAAATAGCCAGAATCACTACAGAGTAAGCAGTCAGCTCTAATTCACTGTTAATCAAACATGTGTTTGTGGATGTGAATGTATTAACAGCGGTATATTTGTCTGTTTAACACCACGTCTGTTTGTTCACTAAAGCTTACCAAGCTGAGGTATAGTTTAATATGTGTACACACACACACAGTACACATACCAGGTTTACAGGGAATGCAGACGCCGTCAGGCCCCCTAATGAGCTCCATGGTCTCTTCATCAACCCTCACCAGTCGGATGGGGTAGATGAAGGGTAAAATCTGACTGTTGAAGCCACAGGCTCCGACCTAGAGGACAGACAAACAATGTCAACAATCACAGTGTGGATCAGTGAGGTGATGAGACGGCAGTGGCTGTTAGAGCTCTAACGAAAAGTAAAGCCTTTGATAACACTGTGAAGTTCTCTCAACGGAAGTCGTCTACACATAACAGTAATTTTCCTAAAAAAAAAGGACTTAGATGTTTGGTCAGAGCGACAGAACTTCAGTGCACGTGCCCTACCTTGTTATCGAAGTTGCCCAGGCTGCAATTGCACTCTGTGGCTCCGTAGAACTCTGCAATCTGCGGGATGTTGAAGCGGCTCATAAACTCCTCCCATATGCTCTGGCGAAGGCCGTTACCCAGCGCCATGCGCACCCGATGGCGCTTCTCTGTGTCCCGCACTGGCTGGTTCAACAGGTATCTGCAGATCTCGCCAATGTACTGCACAATCTGTTGGAGGATGGTGGTAAGGAACAATAATGTAGTGATGAGTCATAACAGAGATGTGAATTCACTTATTACAGATTTAATACCTTGTTCATAATAATGACAAATCGTACCACAGGGGGAGAATAACATAAAATCTTGAGATCACGTTTATGGGATGTGACATGTAATAAGTCTTCAGCGGCACTGAGAGGCTATAGCGTGCTACTCAATAACTAAAAGAGTCTGTAATTTACACAGTGCTTACAGTGCAGTTGTATTTGGCACAGTCGTCCCAGAAACGCGAGGCAGAGAACTTCTTTCTGATGACTACGGTCATGCCATGGATCAAACACTGGCCCACTCCCACAATGTTTCCTGTGGACAGAGAAATACGATCTGTCAGGCTCGTAGCTTACAAGTCACAACATGGAAATACACAAAGACGTTAATAATAACAATAATAAACTAATATTATACACAGTCAAAAACTGCATAGTATTGCAGAAAGGCTCCACAGGCATTCATTGCTTAATGTGGTTGAATTCGACTTATTTTCCCAAATGGTACAATTTGTTTGGAGCTATCTAAAAACAGCAAATAAACTCAACAACTGCACAGCCACCCTGAGGACAAAGTGGTGTCAGTGGTGCCACCTCAATCTGAGCCAACTACATGGCCAACTGTGCTAGTTTGAGCTAAATGGCTCCTGTAGCCGGCTGTGATCTGCATGATGTGGTTGCAGATGAGAAAAATCAAACAGTTTCAATCATCTAAGATTTATCAAGGTCTGATCTAGAGAAGGACTGAAGTACAACTCATCCACTTATTTGATTGAGCTGCACAGTTATGACTTTACCTGCAGAGTGGTAGAGTGGAAGACAATCATACAGCACATCGTCTGACGTCATCCTGAAGCCGTAATACACCAGAGCTGCCATGCGGTAGTACCTGAACACCAGAGTGTGGTGGGGAAAATGAATAAAGTAAAAATAAGTCTGACATGTTTTATGTTGTTTCTCTTCCACTATGATACTTGAACTACACATGAAAGCAGCGAGGATCAACAAAGAGAGCAGCTGCGGTTCCTGCTTGTCTTTAGTTAGCTGCACGGCTCCTTCCTACCTGCTGTGCACGACAATGGCAGCTTTCGGCATCCCAGTGGTTCCTGATGTGTAGATGTAGAATAGGCGATCTGAAACAGAGAGAACAGTGAGAGTGAGAAGACATAGACAAAGTGTCAATGATTGGATTTCATCCTTATTTAAAGGCCTTGATACAGTTTAATTATTATTTGAGCATCGATTAGTTATTGTCTACATATAGATATATAAAGTTTTTCCCCGAGCACAGCACATTCTTAGCTTACATGCACAGTGGGACATCAACAAAAATGTTTCAAAATAGATCAAATTAATTAAATAAAATACAGGCAACAGAGTTCCAGAGTTCCCTGATATCACAATGGAGCCCTTGTGTTTGGATTTAACTTTCCTGCTCTCACTTGATCTTATCTGGAGCGACAACCACTGTTAAGCAGCCCCTCTGTGCAGTGATACTTCACTTTCACACTGCACTACACCGCCAACTGTTTGTGTACACTCACACAGGCTCTAATCACATCTGAATGTGACCTTACTGTTCTAATCCTGATGCGTTTTGTTTGTGTCCAGATAGTCAGAGAAACGTTTTACAAGCATGAGCAAAGGTCACAGGTTTTATAGCAGAAGGCGCCTGTGTGGCAGCCATGTGGGGCTGAAGTGGCCGATATAATACGTATGAATCAGCAGGTAGGACCTGATTAATTGTTCTGATTCATACATAACTGATTAGCTCTGTGGATACAGAGAAAATCTGAAATGCTATGTTGATAAATGCAACAAAGAAAAATCTGAATGCAGGATTTATAATGGAGGGTATGTTTTAAAAATGATCTTGATTTGTTTATTAGGATTCAATTCATTCTGTTGACCCAGATACCGTATACGAGTTGCCTTAGAAACAAGCAATATATACAATCCCTAGTGAGGCATCAGTAATTGTCTATTACAAGAAAAACAGTGGAATGATTTCTCTCATTTAGCTTGTGACCATTAACTTAGGAATACTGCAAAGGCTTTATTTATGTGTGAACAATATCAATAAGAAACGTATCATTTCAAGCTCCGTGTTGAATTGTAGTTGAAAATATCATTACAAAAACAATCACAGATGACAATAGTCACAATTTCCAATGTGATGTATTTGTGGGATTTCATTAACTTTGAGTTATTGCCTATTTTTATTGCCCTAAAGATATTATTCACCACTTGGCAACCAGTCTGTGCTGCCTGACTATCAGTGAAAGCAAAGAAATTACTTTTTTGAAATTGCTGTATTGCTTTAGTTCGAGTGTGCACTGAAAGTCTGATTATGTATCGGACACCCTGAAAGAATATCACCAAAATTATTCCCAAGAGCAACCGTAAAATGTCTTGAAAACTGACAACGCTTCTCACCTGTGAAGCAGCGTTGGGGCCGGCTGGGCAGGTGGGACGGGGCCGCAGCCAGCAGGGGCTCGAGGCACTCGGTGCCCTGTGGGACTCGTTTGGGGTCCCAGTCTCCGGAGCAGAACGTCTGCACCGTCTTCCCCATTGAACTGTGGACCTCGCAAACAGCTTTGAGAGGGGAGACAAACACATAGGAACAAATTAGGTTATTTCCCATCGCCGACTGCAAGAGGACGGCATGTGGTGTAACATTTAAGCACCAGAGCAGACAAGGAACAAAGGAGAAAAACATTAGGGGCGGAAATTGGGATAGTGAGAGGGAGAAAAAAAAGAAACCTCTTGAATATTTTCCCCTTGAAAAACTGACTTCCCTTAAAAGCCCTGTGTCATGCTGGCTCAGTGCTAATGCTGGTGCCTCGACCCTGCCGGGCTCAGGAGCCAAGAGGCTGCGTTTCTAATTACTTAAAAAGGTATAAAAAGCACATGACAGGTCCAGGATCCAGCACATAAACTCTTCCATCAATCCTAACATAGTCTTCAACTCCACAGTGCTGCGTCAGCGCTGGAGAATGGTCTGGCTGCACTGTCAACATTTTTCTAAGGGGGGAAAACACTCAGGCTTGTTTGTATGACTTTAACCAATCACAGTTACCTTGGGTGGTACTAAACGCAAGATGCAAATAGGCTGTATCAAGGAGGGGACTTGTTTAGATGGAAAATGTGCACGTGCTGTAATTTAAATAACTAATTCCGAAAAAATACCCCCCCCCTCAAAAATATTCAGTGAAAGACATATGTCAAATGTGGGTGAGCACAATAATAAGGGGATTTTTTAAATGTTATAGGCCAAAAGTGGAAAGTGAGGATAATGTCGGCTGAATTTGGCGCCCAACACCCGGAGTCGACATGCTTTTAGTCAGACTAATCCCAGGATGACCATCTGAAGACTAATTCGCTCATAGCTGATTGGCGATCACAACAGATATAACTTTATAGCCTTTGTGATCAGGGCTTTTCAGATTATGTAGGGACTGGGACCCTGAAGAGGATAATGAGGAGACTGAAATAGATCCTTAAATTAATGTTTGGCCAATCGACTGAAAGCTGCAATTTCTTTTAATCCATTAAAACGACGTAATGTTACAATGCAGCTAATTTATAAAACACAATATGTGAATCAACAGGGGTTTACACTGATATTAAATTGTTTTAGTTTTCGTTCCAACTTTCAGATCCTACTTTCAGTTCAGTCTTAAAAATAACCTGACATTATTTAGCTGAGTATGGTACAGTACATGTCTGTCTGCATGTCAGTGCTGTAGGTCAACCCCCCCCCCTTACATATACAGTACCTCTTATCTGTTTCATGTTATCATTTATCAGACAATCTTTTATGCTTGGACCTTGAACACAGGACATTGATGATGGAAACATTTCTCCACTTCCTTCTTCATTATTTCTTCCCTTTCCTTCATCCGCCTGCCTTTTAAAGCTGCAGTGACTGATATTAAAGAGACACCTCCTTCAAAAGCCATCCATCTTTTATGACCTCCCTGCACCACTCACTGCTCTCAGACTCACAGCGGAAGCAGAACAACACTCAGCAGCATGAAGCGTCGTCAGACAGATTGTAAAGCCCTCTGAGACAGATTTCCAGCTACAATCTCGAATGTGTTGACGTAGCAAACAAAATCTGTCACATATCCTTCAGATGCTTCTCCAATCTATAACTCTACCCCCACCCACCCCTCCTCCATACTTCCCCACACTCACCATCAGTCAGCTCGGCGCCAAAGACCACAGCCTTGGCATTGGAGATGGTGACACAGTGGACCAAGGCCTCTAGTCTCAGATTGAAGTTGATGAGAGCGGCCTCTACTCCAATCTTGGCCATGCCCAGCCAGAGGCCCACGTACTGGGGCCTGTTCTCCATGAAGAGGGCCACCACATCACCCTCCTGAGGAGACAAACAACAGAGAGAGGGACTCGTGAAGCTGACTGCCATAAACTCATCGACTGACTTTGAATCTTACTTGTTTTCTGTCATGTTTCAGGGGAAAGGTTTTGTAGATGTACCTTGAAACCCCGCTGTAGCAGCAGGTTAGCCACTCGGTTGGAGTACTCGTCCAACTCTCGGAAGGTCCACTTCTCCCCCGTCCCCTCGAAGATGAGCGCTGTCTTGTCACCATGGCGACGCACTGTCTCAGCAAAGATCTTGGGAAGGGTGTTCTTCTGTTTGAGGTGACGTCTGACGTTCATCTTCACACGCAACAACACACTCGCCGCACTGAAGGAAAAGGAGATAATTCATTATTGAAAGAGAAAATCCAATTGGTTAAAATTACTTTGGCAAAAATACAAATTCAATATATTTATTGTGACCAATGATGGTGACTTTTACAACACTTATCTCAGACAGCTTTAGGAGTCAGTTGATTTTTAATGATGAAGCTCATCTAACTAACTAACGGTATCTATCCTGCAGTATATTCTATTGATCTAACTATGCAGTTCAAAAGGTAATGAGGCATAAAAGGTTATGACAGAGATGACTGGGCGGCAGTAAATGGAAACATCTTTATGGTGCAAAGGTACAGGGAGGGATCGGAAACATTATAAAAATCTATCGAGCCAAGTTACTTCACAGCAACACTGTGATGGTGATAATATTTGTTATCTTTGAGGATTACTTTCATCTTGGTCACGATAACCACAATTGAGTGTTGCAGAGTTGTCTCCTTATGTCATTATCTCCACCAGTGAGGTTTTTTTGCTTTCATTGCTGTTTCTCTTTTAGCAGGATACACAAAAACTATTTATTTGTAACTCGATGGGAGCTTATGGGCCGAGGAAGAACACATTCATTATTTTGGATCAATTAAGGGGAAGAAACCAATGATCTTCAGGAAAAAATTTGTAAAGATGAAGATTGGTGTACATCCGGATAATGATGCAGATGAATTGGATCGCAATGTATATATGAATATGCAATATGGCGATAAAGTGGCCAATCAGCCTTGAAGGAGGTTTCAATCTCCGACTGCGGTTGTAGTTTATACACTTCACCGCAATCAAGCTGTCTGGAGCCGTTTCTAAAGCAACACATGAGCTGCATGGACTCTAAACTATGTAAATAACGTAATGACAGCTTTATGTGGACTGGAGGTTGGATTAGTCAGCGATAGATGGTGAGAGGTGAACCATACAAGTTTCTGACATTGTAAAGACCTACCCCTCGTCACCACAGATTGCACAACAAGAATTTATGAGTCACTGAGGAAACAATTGTTAACCTTGAGGCCTCAGACAGAGCACCACACTATCAGAATTATATACTTTGAGCTATTTGCAGACTGGCAGGTAAACCCAATTTGGAGGCTGAAAGTTTCGGAAGTTATCGGTCTTAAGAAGATAATAATTTACAGTAGTTGTAAAAAGGCATTTCAGCTAAATGTCTTTAAATCACAAACTGATCTTTGCCTCTTAGTGGTTAAAGAGATAATTTTAGCTTATCACTACTTGTTTAAGTCACTTTGTCTTATTTCTCATGGAGAAATACAAAAACGCTATTGAGGAGAAATGAGGAAGTTATTCACAAATCACTTCCCAGAGCAAACCCCAAATGTAAACACTAATTTTAGGTGAGGCAGTCACTCTGCTCTCCCATTCTCCTCTCTGTCCTTTGTTTCTGTCTAAAATACTTCAAGCTACTGGTTATGTCACATAGTTCTGAAACTTGTGCGACAGATATATGCAGCTGGTTACAAACATTCAATAACAAATGAGGTCTGTTGAACAAGAGCCTCAGGTCCTGGCCATTGGGTTCTAAAAAGATTATAGTCTACATTTTTGAAAGATTGAAATGTGAAAACCAGTGCACATGTTCCTCTATTGGACAACCCTGTTGACACTTGAAACAATAAAGTCAATCCAAACCGCTTGATACCGTCGCAGTGTTTATTCAGAGAGGAGTCTGTAAGGGAACTTAACCTGGTGCATGATTTTAATAATGAAATAAGACATTACAGCATTACTGTCAATGAGTGGATATAATTGTGTTGTGTCATCACACATGAGTCCACTGAGGGGTGATAAATGATCAATCTGATTTATAGCCCTGTCCTATGACCATGTCTTTGAAAGGCTTAGCAAAGGTCAGCAAAGATCTTTAAAGTTTTTATTGGTCATATTCTGACTTTTTAATAAAATATGGCGCAATTGTTTTATGTTAAATGTTTCTTTGCAAACCATAGTTTGTACAAATGTCTTGTTCAAATTACTTTGTGTACAAGGTTTTGTTTTGAGAAAACTATCCTAAGGAACATTGACTGAGAAGCATTTCAGTCTTTTTACAGTGGCACAGTTTATCTTATTGTACTGCACTTGACGTGAAATAATTGTAGCTTTTCTCCCACATATACCTAACTTATAATTAACGCTGTAAGAATTATAGCTCTTTAACATAAGCAAACTACAATTCCTTAATTTCTTACCACGATAATGAGGCTTTTGTTCTAATACTGCTCCCACAAGCTGGATATTAATACCTAATTTAAGCTGAAAGTCAGCACTGTATCCTCGAAGGCATTGTTTCACTTGAGTTCCAGTGTTCTGGAGTACAGAGCCTAAACAGCTAATTTGTCATTTTCAAAGTACATATGGCGCAAAATACTCTGCCTAACACTCTCTGTCATAGCAAAGACGTAATCAGTTGAAAAGCGGTAAATAAAAAAATCAATGGTAGTATTTTTTCCCATGCTTGGGAGAGGCTGCTAAGCATTTCAATTCGATGGCTTTTCTGGGTTCAATTATTCATCATTAATTACACTTACTGTAAGTCTCTGCCGATAGTTTTGGCAAAAATCTGCAGGAAGCTCCATCCTCCGCTTCCCAGATAGAAGATCAGGATGGCCGGCAGAACCTGGTACCAGGGCAAGCCCACCAGCAGCCTCAGCACAAACAGCAGGGCTGTGCAGCACCCTAGACGCATCATCCTGGAAGAATGCACAAACAAAAAAGGAAAGAGATAGTGACCGACAGGCTGCAGACTGTGTCTTGCAACTCCAACAATTTCAGACTAAACATCTGTTCAGTGGGAGACATGTTAAACTTGGGTTCAAGCAAGTTTCGCAACAGTGGTATTCAAACCAATCCACTCTGGAAGTTATCTCTTAGAAGAGTTGACTCGAGTGCAACTGGACTTGGCTGCTGCTCTGGTGGGAAATCCCGGTTATTAAACTCATGGCCTCTGTAACGACAGTTGTTAGAGACACATGGAGTCACCTGTTGTTTACACTGATTCTACAGTCAGTTAGAAATGAAGTCGCTCTTGGTCGGGAGGGGAAACGTCTTCAAGGTCTACGACCACGTACAGCTGCCTGTACTGTAAAGAACGTCACCATGTCCCTGATATCTTTTGGTTACATGGCTTCAGTGAAATAAACAATGGCCGTCCTGATTACTTGTATTACAAAGGTTAGACTTCAACCGGCTAACTTTGACTCTGTTTTTTTGCAGCTATGAGCCAATCATAAGAGGCAAAGTAGTGAGTTGTTAATGAGAAGAAACCCTGATACTTTCCATTAGTGTCAGTTATAGTGGAATCTAACAGTGACATTCTACAAAAATAAAAGGAAGAATATTATTAATTACTTTGAGTTTTTTAGCTTTTATTTTGCCCAATGATGAAAAACTGTAAATGTCTTCTACTGATCTGATTGGTTACTTGTTGACAGGTTTCCATTCCACCTGCTCCAGAGCAGATTAGGGATTCAGCATAGGTTGCCATGGTGATTTCCCCTGGCAGGAAGTGAACCATATTCGTAGGAGTGAAAAAACAGAATGTAAACCTGACGTTACCTCGATCACCACACACCTTTCTCATAGTACAGACCCCTGGATGACTGAGAACCTTCACAGACGTCATGGGCCCATTAGCCTCACAATACCTACTTAAGTGGCCATAAGAGAAGTGTAGTGCATTTCTTTTATTTTAAGTGTTGGGTAATAATGAAACCAAGAAATCCTTTTGAGTTTTATTTTTTCTTGGAGGCGAAATGAAGCCCAAGGCTGAAGGGACCTTGGGGAAACCCTTATACAAAATAAATAGTGCATTTGTGACAGCCAAGAACCATAGAGGACAGCTTGCGTTGAGCTCAGTGTCACCCGATAGCTGGGAAGATGATCCCAAACCAGTGACAGATAGGTTTACATTGCATATTATATATTCATTAGGCTGCTTAGAAAAAACGCTGACGGGTAGAATTATGGGACAACAATCGAGCCTTAATGGAAACACGTCGGTTTTATCACACTAATGTAGATTTTCCAAGAAGCTGACTGGATATTGTTTGCCCTGTGTCCCTGCATGTGGCTCTAATGGTGGTGATGGCTTCATGATGGCAATTCAATAACCCTGGTGCTATTTACATCACCGCTCTGTGACTGGACGATTAAATTACAATCCAAGCGGCTCAGCATGATCGAATATGTGACACGTCAGGGGAAAGAAATGCAGTAAAAGGAGCAGCAGCCACTCCACAGTTTAACGACAAATTATAAACCGTCATAATTTACTGCTGCTGCTGCTGCACCCGGAAATTTAGCAGGCGCATAGCATCATATTGCGGTAGATAGCAGGGGAATCATTGGGAGGCTCAACCCACTAATGGTGAGACGACACCTCACCAACCATGTGCGCGTTAAGACCGGGCCTTCAGCCGCAGCCCGGCTGGGGAACATCTCTCGGGCTAAACGCTGGCACGATGGAGCTGATCGCGGTAACAGGCGCGCCATGGAGAGCAGGATGCGCAGCGTATTGCGCGCATCGGCTTATGGAGGAAGCGGATGGACAGTGTGACAACATCAGCAACCCGTTACAGGATGAGGAGGCACGCTGGGCAGATAGCACCCGCATTCACATCACCCATCACGGGGGACGAGAGCCGACTCTCGAGTCCCGTCTGTGGACCTGCGCGCTCCACAAGGTTGACAAAGGACACGAGCGTCCCTCCCTGGGCTCTGTCTCCCTCTCTCCGGGCGGACAATAACCGGAGCGAGCGGTGAAGTGAATCATCATAGGATTGCTCAGACCGGGAGGTTTTTTTTGGGGGGGTGGGGGGGTTACGTACCTTGCACTGGACTCGCACCGTCACAGCATGTATGTGCGCAGAAATCCCCTGACGCGTAAATTCGTTGTGTGCGATTCCACCTTGATCGGCTTACACGTTAGCGCGGTTCGCCCCCTCCGCCTCTCACAGCCGCTCGCCTGGCTCCACAGAGGCTCACACGGACAGAGACGCACGCACCGGGATCCCCCCTCCTCTGGGTAAGTGCCACACTGAGCCGCTGCTCCTCTCCTCCGGCCGATCGGGAGTCAGATTCGCGTGACGGTGCGCGTCGACTTTGACCCCGCGATCCTCATCATCCCGCCGCCGACAGCCTTTCTGAGATCATTGTGGCCGATCACCTCGCTGGCGCACGTAATTCAAATGACCTTACAATTTTCTAAGCTGCGCCCGCCCACCACCGTCAACGTCCCATCACTTGTATCAGGAATAAGGGCTGACGGACGTGCACCTCAGCCAATGGAGAGCTGCCTTCTATTTACAAGTCTCATCCGGCAGGGGCGGGTTTGCGGCACTGGTGAAGAGGAAATGCGGCGCGGCCCTGCTCGCCTCTTTATATTTACAGAGCAGGCTGCTAGCTCACAGACAGCAGCTTCCATTCAGCAAGATACCAAGGCCCTGATGTGGAACCGTGGTGCGTAAAATGAGCCCTGCCTCTCCCCGTAGAGTCCGCCCAGCCACGTCCATTCATTATTCCGCACTCAGTCACAACCTGTGCTTTAAATGAAGGAGGAAGGACGAGGTATCAAAGAATGCTACTATAACCTGCCACTGTGGGCTAATAAAGGTGAAAACCAGCAAAGCCATCAGCCTGCTGGTTTCCCCAGCATCAGCTGATTACATGGTTTCAGTAGCTCTTGGGCTGGTGGCTGGTTGTTCACTAAAAAATCCTGCAATTGAATAAGAGAGGATAAATCCTGAAGCCCATGATGTTAAAACAGAACTAGAGCACATAGCTCCACTAAGGCCCAATAGCCTCGTTAGATTCAATGAAGCTGCTCACACTTCCCCAAATCAGTCCCCTTAAAGTGCTAAATTTTTTCGAATCAAGATCCATGTTACAAAAGTGAAAATGTCCAAAAACGCCACTATGCCAGTTCTCGCAATGTTGAGGTGAAAAAGAAATCCTGGATCCACACCAACATTTTCTTCCTCCCTGACCCATCACTCCACCAAGTTCTGGGGTACTCTGTCCGTCCAGTAGTTTTTAGGTAATCTAGTTTACTAACAAACCAACGGAAAGGGGTGAAAATATAACCTCTTTGGCAAAATACCTTTGGCCTAGTTTTCATTACAGCGGTTTAACATGTCATTAAACACAGTGTACACTAAAGTAGATATGAGTCACTACTGAAGGTCTGGAGCGCTCAAATTCATAAGGACGTATTTTTTAGGGCCCGAGCACCGAATGGTGAGAGGCCCTATTGAATCTGTAAGGATTTTTATTATTATTATTATTATTTCCCTTTGGGGGGCTTTTTCAGGGTCTAGACATGCTCAAAAAGTTATGAAACTTTGCAGGAAATTCAAGGTCTGCGGATATTTTAGTATTCTGGAGTAATTGGAATTGGGCGTGGCAAAATGGCTCTACAGCGCCCCCTGGAACCAGCCCCTAGGTTTTCACATAACGGATTTTCATCAAAATCTGGATATAGGTGTATCGTGACCAGTCATGAAAAAAAGTCTCATGGAGCATTATGAAAAACGCAACAGGAAGTCCGCCATTTTGCTTTTAGTGGCCATTTTGGCAATATCCCACATTTTTACTTTTACGTACTTGTCCCAGGGCTTTCATCAGATCAACTTCAAATTGAGATGAGTGTCATCACAACAAGATGGAGATAAAAAATGATTGAGGGATTTTTTTTTTATCACACCGTGTGACCGTGGCATGGCGTTAAAAATTGGTTACACGCCATCAAAACACGGGCATCTGTATCTCGGACATACATGTTCCAATCAAGTCCAAACTAGACATGTAAGACAATAGTCCCCGCCTGATGACATCTATGCATAAATGATGACTTAAAACCGCAGCGCCCCCTGGTGGCAACAGGAAATGTCTTGTTTTTTGCTTGTCTTACACTTGGATGAATTTCTCCTCATCCACTGACCTCAACCATGTCAAACTGTATCAAATGGGTCCCAAGACATTGACAATGAAGACATAAGATTACCGTGACTTTTCGTCAAACGCCATATGAATGGCGTGGCATTAAAGTTCATCAACTCGCCGTGAAACACGAAATTGCTGTAACTTCAGTGTTCATGATTCTATCTCTCTCAAACTACATGTGTGTAACAACAGCCCCCCCTTGAAGATATTCATATGGTTTTAAGAAATGGGCGTGGCAAAAAAACTGACCAGCGCCCCCTATAGGGCAACCCCGGCACTACGATGGCCGACATTTATACAAATCTATCGGGACATGTGTCGTTTCATAACAAACAAAAAAATATCTTGGATAGGTATGCTTGACCAAACAGGGAGGCCGCCATTTTGGATTAAGTGGCCATTTTTTTTCCATATTCCACATTTTTACTTGATGCACTTGTCCCAGGGCTTTCATCAGATTAACTTCAAATTAAGATCAGTGCCAACACAACAAGATGGAGATAAAAAGTGATTAAGAGATTGACCTTTCGTCACACCGTGTGACCGTGGCGTGGCGTCTTGAGTTTGATTAAACGCCATCAAAACACGAGGTTCTGTATCTCGGACATACATTGTCCAATCGAGTCCAAACTAGACATGTAAGACAAGGGTGCCATCCTGATGACATCTACACAGAAATTATGACTTGAAATTACAGCGCCCCCTGGTGGCTACAGGAAGTGACATGTTTTATACTTTGATGAACTGCTCCTGGCTGATTTACAATATACAGCTCAAATCAGATCAGTCAAGTCATTAGATCATGGTCAGAATTGTGACGTTTCCTCAAACCGTGTAAACATTGATGTGCGGCGAAGGATTTTCCTTCGCAAAAGGACACGATGTTATCATAACTCCACTGTGCATTGTCCTATCACTACCAAACTTCTGTCACATGATAAGAGTACAAGCCTGAACAGCTCTATGTGTCAATATTTCCTCAGTGTCATAGCGCCACCTACTGATTCACCAGGAAACAGGAAGTACTTTGTTAATCCACTCTGCATTATCCAACCGGCTCCAAACTACTGACCTATGATCACAATACTGATCTGAACAGCTCCACATATAAATATTAGTTCAGGGTCATAGCGCCACCTACTGATCAGTGTGAAAATTAAGTTGTGTTAACATTGTCCAATTGACACAAAATTGCTCACGCTACATCAGAGCGTCTACATGAACAGATCTATATGTCTGTGCGTAATAATAGTGATGGCGCCACCTACTGGCAAACCTACTGCCGCAGAGCGCAAAACGCATGCAACGTGGAGAAGTGCATGCTCGATCGATGATGTGCGCTTGGTCATCGATCGCTCTCTCCACCGACCGCAACAGGCTTCAACGTGCGGGTGCTCGGGCCCGCAAGTGCTACAACGTAGCCCTAGTTATTTTTAAATTCTTACGGAGCAACAAACAGAAATAAGTCCTATTCTTACCAAACAGCTTGTAACTCATTTTCAAACAGCTACCACCGTGTGTAACAAAGCATGACGACCACATAAGTCAGCATTTCACACCCGGATCAGCACTTATCAGCTGGTATCATCGTGGGTGACCATGTACCAGACTGAACACAGTATGACCGATAAGGTCAGCGATCAGGATAAGAAAATAGGATGAGCTTTGACCTGATTAAAGTGTACACACGTAACTTTTTCATCGCACACTCACACCGCCGCTATCAAGTCCAAGGAGACACATTATCAGTGGCTCTCAGACAGATAAGGCCACACCCAGCATATTATGCCATATCAGGCACACTGAACATATTTGTTTTTTTGTTTCTTTTTTAAATAAAAGGAAGTAATGTAGCTACCAAGCCATTTCTCCTGTGACCGTCTTTTGGATGATCCCGTGGAAACGACAGGAAATCGTGAATGAGTGTGACAGTTGTCAAATATACTTGTGAGTGATGTTCACATGAGCTTTAGGGGGATGTTACATCTGTAATGTTTCGCAATTATGATTCATTTCAACAGACACGGGTGTTAAAAGAGGGGACTATTTTTAACTGTTACACTTTCACCTTAATAAAAGGCATTTACTTACAATTTGGAGACTGTTGATAACATACATAGTTACACTCAGATGATAAATTCCACAAAAACTAATGTTACAACCACGATGTATCCGTATTTGTTCAGTTTCCTTCATGTGATTAGGGTTATTACAAATACATAAATACTGTTTGTGGTGGTACCTTATTTTATGTTGTCAATAGACAAGGCATATTATACTAGGAGCTGAAGCAGTTTATTTCACACGTTTTGGTCCAGCATTGCTGCTTTTCTTCAGAGAAATAACTGATAATCATAAAGTCTACATGCGTGCATACCCTTATCCAAACCCCATTTAGATAAGCTCCAATGTCCAAACAAAACAAGTCCTTTCAAAGTTGTGTCTCAGGAACATTTAAAGATGTGTGAGAGAGGCAAGGGAAATGCAGATGCCTCTATAAGGGCTCACTGGACTATTTGAGGAGTATACAAATTAGCTATATGTTCGCTTTGTGTTGAGATTGGGCCTCTTTTGTCATCGCCACTATGGAAATATTTATATTGTATATGTTTTCACAGCTAAGTCATGGAGAAGCACTGGGGGTATTCTACGTCACTTAAATAAATACTTTCTAGAACATTAATTCTCCATCAGGGATCCATTAGCCTAAACCTTATGGTCTTTGTCTCCAGATTTGAAACCACTTTAACACCGGAGAGATTTTGGAATAATGGTTTTGACAGCGGTCTGCATCATCATCAAATGAGAGAATATCTTGTGGTAGAATATTCATGCCTCTGGCATTCTGAGACTTGGAGAATCGCTTACAAGGAAGGGACAAAGTGTTGAGGCGCAAGGTGAAGCGTCATCTTGCTGAGATACTTCGCCTTGGTTTTAGTTTCTCACCAATCAATTTATTCTTGAAAAACAAAATGCCGGACAAAAGTCATATAATATATACATTTGTCTTTTGTTAAAGTCTTATATTAATTGTCCAAAGCAGATGGCATCTCTTGAATATTAGATCTGCCTGCTGTACAGATACCATTGTCACCGCATCATGCTCACTGACGATAATCAGATCTCTGTCTCAAGGAGGAAGTTCAGGTCAATAAAGTTTCTCCAATCACATCTTTAGTCCACATCCAAACTCCTACCAAAAAAGTTCTTCTGCTCCTTTTCTTTGTTTTCATCCCTATGCCTCCCTCCCCTCGGTGTTTGGAAACCATTCTCACCACTGTATTTTCATTTATATTGTCAGTCCTCCAGCTCCAGACCAAAGTGGCTGTAGAGATCTCGTGTGGTGGTCCCCCTCAGATCAGCTGCAAGACACAGAAAAGTGGGGGTAAGGTCCCGGTCTGCAGATAACTTCCTCTGGTCCTTCTTTCATACAAACCTCAAAACACTGAACGGACCACAGTCAGATCATAGCACTGAACAACTGAATCTGTTTACCTTGTTCATTTATACTGTGCATATGTACAAGGTTTTTAATTTAGGTTTTCTTTCAGATTTATTATTATTCTATTTGTTTTAATTCATTTGATGAAATTTCAGCTTACTGAAATTGAATACTACTTGCCAATTGTAAGAATCTAGAAGTGTCAAACTATCCTTTCCAGCAACTAGAAAGTGAGAAACATTTCTAAAAATGGAAATGAAGACTTCCTCTATATATGAAAAAAAGGCTGCATCACTACATGCACAAAATGTAACATTTTATCACCCACAGTTGATAAATTTAGTTTATTTTTCATTTCACAATTACATATACTAACCTTGAGGGCAATCTTTATGTTATATAAATGGCTCTAAACTTGTTAAAAACTAATAATTTACATAATGGCAAAGCAAAAAAGGAGAGTTCTAAGTGATAATGACCTTAACCCTGACAGACAGACGAACATGGTGACAGACAAAGGGACAGTTGTCTTTAGAGGGTACTGCAGGGCATCTCCACTTGTCCCATCTCACTCCACAGCCAGCCCACTGATCTCCTCCCTCTCAGCATAGCAGCATACAGTACAACAGAAACTCAGTGTTTAAGTGAAGGCGCTTTGTGGAAGAGTGTGTCTGTGATTGAGAGAAAGAGAGAGGGGGGAGCAGAAAGAGGAGAGCAAAAAAGGGGGGAAAGAGGGGATGGTAACATGTGTTTGCATTTAAAGGCGTGTGCATGCATTAGTGTATGCACGCGTCGATGTGACAGAGAGATCGTAATTGTGTGTGTGTGTGCGTGCGTGTAAGTGATGTTAAAAGACTGTCATTGTGTCAGAGGGGAAACGCCATCTCCATTCACTAAGAGGTCATTATCATCCTGACTCTCCACTGTACTAGAGATAATTTAAAGAGACAACTTTTAACTCACAATATCATTTTAGATTAATGGTTTATTTCTGCATAGGTTACTGCAGAAGTGGAAAATAAGTGAAATTAGAGAACGAAAGGTAAAATTGTGTGTGTCCAGACTTTACTATATACTATTCACACAAGCACATGAATGTTAAAGTAGGTAAAAAGTATTGTTTGTTATGAACCATGCACAGCTCATGATGCGACTTGGGTGTGATTCACAACCACTTCCCCTTAACAGTGTGAAAAACTCAACATTTCATGCAGTTGCAGCACGTGTTCACAAATAGACTTGAACGGGACTCAGACTCATAAGACTCATTCCGGCATTGCAACCTATTGGCTCATAATGGGGAGACCCCACTGTACATTCATCCCTATCCGACAGACTCACACAGTACGATGCAGTGTCAGAGGTGATGGTAAAAGTTGTGGGGGAGAGGCTGCGATGTCAACACAACATTTGATCTCATTGATAGGTTAAATAATGGGTTCATTGCACAACCCAGATGGCCAAAATAAGAGATACAACAGCCAATTAAAAAGTCTTAATCTAATAGAATATTAAATAGTCTAGAGGCAGTCCAATTAAATACTGATTACACAATGTCTTTATGTAATTAATTAAAGATTAATTAATAATACATTTATTTTGAAAGACTTGGCCTTCGTACAGACACACTGTGCTGTTGCCATCTAGTGGCTGAATGTAGAACATCTTTAAAATCAATGTAATCGAGCCAAGAATATACATTTTAGTTCACATTTTTCCTAGATGTAATAGCTGCTATACCTAATCCTGAAAACAATAATATTTGTATAGGTTCAATACACCATCATCTTTTAGATTCAGACAATAATGTCGTTTTTTTAAGGATGCGATCACACGTTTGTCCAGTTTGTTTTCTCACGACTTAATTACACCAGGAAAAAGACACATTGTTGTATGTGTCATCCAGTCTGTTCAGGGTTCACACTGACTGATGATAAATGAGCCAAGAAGTGTAAACTCATATGAGTCACATAGAGAAGACAGACAGCTCACTCAGCAGACAGTTTGGGTTTGATGAAGTATTGTGACAGGTTTTGTTTGGTGTGAGGTGCTTAATCACAAGTCATAACTGCAACTGAACTTAATCCGTAAAGGCTACAAAATGGCTATGGACTGTACAATGTGCAAGCCCAGACTATAGGTGCCTTAAAATGCCACTACAAGCTAGAGAATAGGAAAGTGGATAGGAAAGATGTTCTGTCTATAGGAGCAGTGTTCATACCAATACGACCCAGGAGTGATTGTCCAATGTCTTTGATGTCATTGTATTCATGCAGCATATCAATATGATGTTCCAGCTCCTCTACGATGCATCCCCTGCAGTAACACACACACAAAAAAGCAGATCTTTGCAGTTATTATTACAAAGGCACACAAACTTAACATTTGAAAAGAAGCAAATCAGATAAATGTTGGCCAAACACTGGACCAAAAAAGATCTGTTTATGGGTATTTCATGATATTACTTCTGAGGATCATCACTGTCCCATGTACTCTAATACGACACCGAACCATCAACAATCAACACTACATTCTTAACCTCAACACTATTTAAGTTGCTCTACAAAAACAGAAATACAAGACAAACACACGCACAGCTGTACTCACTCAGCCTCCAGCTGTGCTATCTCTGCATCCAGCTGATCTCTCCTCTGCTCTAGCTCGACCACCTCCTCTGCAAGAGTAACTTTGGCCCTCTCAGTTACTTGAATCTGTGCAAAACAGGCGACCATGGTAGGGGAATGCACATGTGGCACTAAATATTGGATTTATCTGCGTGTGTGTGTTTTAGACAGAGAGGGGGTTTACTTACTGGTGATTTGAAGTTGGAGTGCACCCTCTTAAATCTGGAAAATGGCGTTCTATGGAAAGACAGAAGGAGCGATTGTTATAGGAACGATATTTTTCATGGCCAAGGGCATTAAAACTCCTTATCGACAGAAAAAACAAACAGTACAACTCTTATTTGACACTGTTAAGCACTTTAAGAGTATTTTTAGACGTTTTAGTGATCAGGTGCAGTATGTATGTATGGTTATGGAATACATTTATTTATGTTGTGCACACTGGATTGAGTGCATTGTCTTTTATTCGGTTGTCTAAGCATCACTGGAGCAATTTTGATGTATTCAGCTGATAAAATGACAACAAAGTCTTTCTGCTCTATTCTAGAATAACAGAATAAATTGGTGATTGGTGGTCACATGCTCTATTACTCAGATTCAGAAACAACTCTTCGAAATAGCATTATCAGTTTGCAAAAGAAAATGACAACTGATTTACAGCCAATAAACCCACACATCCGTTTCTCAGATATGGCTGATAATTACAAAACAAAGGATGACTCAGAACAGTGGCCTCAGATGGTTTTTGTCATGGTGTCAAAATAAAAATCGACTTCACTTTGAGACACATGCAAATTTACATTACAAATGAATCAAACTGCTTCGCTGAAAGTTCTTTTGTACAATAACCTTTGAACTACTTCATGTCAAACATAAAACTTTTCCCAATTACTATCCAGTAGCTTTAATGTAACTAGGCGTTAGCTCTGACGTTAGCTAGCTAGCTAACTGTCACAACATTTACACATACCCACATGCGCCACACAAATAGTCTGCTAGCTCAACAAGCTAACAACAGAGCTAACGCTAGGTGTTATATTACCGCTTGTTAGCTGCTTTCTTCACGTCGCTCTGCCCCAGCGGTGAGCCCGAACACGTATCTTCCCCGCGGCTAGTTTCAGTCGGCTGCTCGGAGTTCATGCTGTGTTATGGTGGATTTTAACGCAATAGAAGAGCAGCGTGTGAAGAGCAGGAAGTTTGGAGTTCGCGGCTGACGGCTAACAGACTGACTCTGCAACGTGATTGGTTCTTGAGACCGAGAGGCGGGACTGTGAGTGGTTTGGGCTATGGGTTTTGGTACCCTGGTAATAACGTTGCGACAATGGCGTAGAAGTAGTTCAAGGGGGACACTCAAATAGTTGCACATAAAAGCTAAATAATAAGCTTTATTAAATTAAAATATTCTTTTTGTTTTCCGTATGAGTTAAAGATAATAACTCAAACTTTAATAGAAATAGCAGTTGACGTGAAATTAATTTGATACCACTGTGCTGGGTGATACAAGAATATGCACACATGATTTAAATCATTTATAAAAATCACTCCATCAGTGAGTGATTGTAGAAAATAAATTACATACAAATGAATTGCTGACAAACTAATTATTGTCTTATCAGGGCCCGAGCACTAACAGGCACTGACAGACAGCCCTATTAAAATTGTAATTATTATTATAATTTTCAGGCAAATTAATTGGCTTTTTGAAATTTTGGTAACATGCTCAAATTCTTACCAGAATTTGCAGAAATCTTGAACGCATTCACATTGGCCGGTCTTCACAAAAGTCGATACACAGGTGTATCATGACCAGAAAAAAGTCTACAGGGGCAATTTGTCCATCTTCTTCCTGTGCTTAGTTTCTCATGGGAATGAAAAATTGATTTATTACCTCCTATAGTCTGTAACTCACACATGTGCAGTGCAGATAAAGAGGTAACTACTGTGGCATAGATCCATATTATGGACCTGTATCTAATGTATATGTATATGTATATGTTATTATGTCTATATTCTGGTTTAAATGTTGTTTATAACAGGAGTTGCTATGTGGGGCAGATCCCATTCTAGCAGGTGTACACATGTGATTGTTTCATTCTCATTTCATAAAACGTGACACTTACAGATCTTGGAAAATTTATATAGGGGCCGAGCACCGAAATTGGTGGTAGGCCCTATTGAATTTGTAAGGATTTTTTATTATTCTATTTACAGTCCAAACCTACAACAAAAATATTCAGAACTCAGACACAAGAGAAAAGAAAATCCTCTTACAAGAAAATGTTACTTTTGCACTGTTTTTAATCTATCCATTATCGATTATCAGAATAGCTCCACACTGTCTTTCTTATGATCAACCTGGAAGTTTCAGTTCCACTAAATTCATCAACCAGCTTCTGTTCTGTACTGCCTGATAAGAACACCTACCCCGCTTACTGACCACCAGATGGTGTCAAAGCACTGCTGAAATGGACTCTCTCATTTCTCTGCTCATCTCATCTCCTGCTTGATTCCCACTCACGTCAATTACACCCAGACTCTCTCCTTTTCACCCTCTGTCTGAAGCATCCCACACACTTCTTGACTGAGAGGAATATTGCATAATCAGAGAGTGATGCCGTGGCACATATGCAGGCGCGGTAATCTAAACGGAGGCCACTGAGGACTGCTCACCAACCAGGCTGCCTCTCAGACCGATCCAAAGCCACCAGTGCTCTAAATCTAAATCGGTGGTGGATTAGCAAAGTAAAAGGTCACGTTCAAACCACAAACACACACACAGACACAGACACACTTGCAACAACACACACGATTTCCCACTGCATACACTCTTTCCTGTATGGTTCACTGGGAAAGTACCAATGGAAGAGGAATAAAGCAAGATTTAGCTCTCAAACCGGAGAGAAAGAGAGAGAGAGAGAGAGAGAGAGAGAGAGAGAGAGAGAGAGAGCAAGAGCGACAGGGTTTATGGAGACAAGAAGAGGGTGAGAAAAGAGAGAGGAAGGCAGACGGAGTATGTATCCAGAGGAGTTGATGTTGGGGGTGTGTGGAGGACATAAAATTGAGTCCATTCTTCCTTTATGTCCTCAGAAGTCATTGCTTATTTATCAGTTGTTATAAGGAGACAGAGAGGGTGGGGAATGAAAAATTCAGACAGGAGGCATGGCCTTTCCTCCTTTTAGAAATTGAAAGATTACACACACCGGGCGATAACAACCCCTGCATGCAACTGTGTGTGTGTGAGATGTGGAAACATCTTTCCTTATCTCCGACACAGCAATAAGAGTGTACTCTGAGTGGGTGCCATATGATATTTGTAAATTAAAGACACCAAATCGTGTTTAATTTTGCCAAAGAATTCTGCAATAATTTTCACAAAACTTGGTGGAAGGATGGGACATGAACCAAGATAGAACACACTACATTTATGCACATATCCTTTTCCCACTTTTTTTCTCAAACCATTTTCTTTAACATTGCAAGATACATTTTCGTTTTTTTTTTTCAGAAACCTCCCAGATCTGGATCTTGATTTTAAAAGAACAGGCACATCTAGGTTACTGATATCTCTGAGTCAGTTCATAAGGACTGTTGGGTCTTGGTGCTAATATATACCAGTGCCATTCAAGTTTTAAATGTATGATAACTGCATGGGGTTCAGTTGCAATTTTTATTTTCTTAGTAACTAAGACTGCATTGAGTCATACATTCACATTTGTATTTTGAATAACCAACATAAAGAAACACAAAACACAACGTTAGTTTGACTTTCTACTTTTCTTTGAGGAAAGGTCGTGAGATGCAGTTGTAATCTCTGTAATATGAGTCGACCTGGACTGATATTACTGTTTCTAATATTAAGGATTAATGTGAAACTCAACCATTTTTTTGTTCCTTGGACTTGTGACATAGCTGAGACAATTTCAACAAGGCCTTTATCAATAGAATGAGTGTGAGGGAAAGCTGAGCATCATGAGTGGAAGGAACAGGACAGGAGGCTGAAGCAGCAGGACAACAAGAGGAGATGAGGACACGGGGTAGGGAAGCTTGGGTTTGTGATATTAGTTGGAAAGCCCCCTATCTGTCGTGTCCATAATTCATGGAGTCCCAGCCACTCATCTGTGGTGCATCTAAATTCCACTGCTGGGGAATTATGGGCAGGAACCATAAAACAGACAGACACACACACCCACACACACACAACACACACAAAATACTAGAGAGTAAGGGAAGCTGCAGAAGATGAAGGGATAGAGAGAGAGAGAGAGAGAGAGAGGCCATAAGAGCTGCAGTGGACCGACAGCGAGAGAGTGAGTGCAGGGCTACAGAGTTAGGGCTCGACAATTCAAAGCATGTCATAAAACATCGATACACCTCTAAAGGCCGCACGACGAGCTCTGCGTACGCTGGAGACGATTATGCCTCTAAATAATTCATTTAGCTCTCAGTGCTCATTCATACAAACACAGTGCTTACAAATACAAGGCAAACAAATCTAGCAAACAAATACAAGGATTATCAACCTCACACATCACCAAGAAAACAACGCGGTCAAATGTGGACAATGTCAGTCAGGACGAAAGGATGCTGCTACATACCTCCCACGTTTTCACCTTTTATTTTTGTTATATTTTATTTTGCAGTGTCATTGAGATTTTTGATCTCTTGAGAATAGGAGACATTTACAATCAGCAGCAAGTCAAATCATGACTAACATCAAGATATATTTATAATCACCAAGTGGAATGTAAGACTGCAGCTGAAGGATTGCAACTCAAGAATGAGCTTGATACCTATACCCAATTCTGCCAATACTAGTGAAAGCGTTGGAGATATTTAAGCTGATGTAGTTACTGGATCCTGTTACTGTAGTAATATTTAATTGAAAATAGAGAAGGGAGATCGTTTGGAAGCTTCAACAGTAGAACTTTATAAATGAATAACACAGTTTCTTCTTGACTTGGAGATTAAATCAGATTGTCCATCCGAGGGGATGATACAGAGAACAATGATGGGTACAAAATTTGTGTTGTTTTGTTGATTCATAGTGATACACAGGGTTTTACTGGTGAAGTGTTGATGGGGCAGCATGACAGATGGATTCACAGTTGGCAGGACACAAAGATTCTTTAATCTAGCACAAAAAATTGAATTTAAATGTTCCAGGCAAATGTGGAATATGAATTATGAAAGATAGGAGAGGCGGTGGTCTAGTGGCAGAAACTTGGACTATGGGCAGAGAAGGTCTCTGGTTCGTCTCTGGTTCAACTCCACGGAGAGACAACAAAAGACGAACCTGGATTGATCTGTCCAAAAATCCAAGAGTCTCCCTACCCTGTCTAGTACCCCTGAGCAAGGCACCTTACTCCCCCAACATCTGCTCCCCGAGCGCCGTACATGGTCGCTCACTGCTCTGTGTGTCCTGCACCAGATGGGTTAAATGCAGAGGTTGAATTTGCCTGCCATTGCATGGGTGTGTTGTGCATGTCTGTGCATGTGTTTGGTATGAATAAACATATCTATCTTAATCTTAGTCTGCTGTCTAATCAAATTCTAAAGTACTCTAAAATGTTTGTATGAATAAACAAGAGTAATCTTCTTTTTTTTTCACAACAATCACAACCCCTGATACTGTACAACCTTCCCAACAACATGGGCATTCATCTCAATGCAACTGATGCTTCCAGTCTCTTTAGACGAGCTACAGCATGCTGCTCACGTCTGAAACCTGAAACAAAGATGATTTCTTTGTAGGAATTGTCCATAAATGTCATATTGTTCATTCAAGTGTGCAAGTCCACAAATGAAAAACCCTCCAAGCCTCTTCCCAACCGCCAGATGGGGTTTAAAAAAAAGCCATTTACTGAGCCCAGTGCAACTTACACTCCAGCATCGCCTGAAGTGCCTGTGATATTATTACTCGTAAATTACAGCGACTGTAACGAGAACAAGTAAATACATTTCCATCCAATTTGTCTTGTGGGTGGAATGCTAGTGTGACAGTAATTCCCTGGTACAGTACTCACAATTCATGTAGAAATAAGTGGGAGGTTGAATATATCTACATCAAAGGGAATCCATCATAATGTGAGAGGGTTTTCATGTCTGAAGCGGAGCTGCTGTATTATTGCCATCGCAAAATGGCTATTCATGTCCCTGCCAGCGAGGCTTGGGTTTAATATCAGCTCCTGTGCGCCTCCATCTGTCTGCATCTATCTGTGGTATGTGCTATTTCATTAGCTCTGACTCATCCTTCTAATAACTACCTCTATTTCCTCCCTGGAATAGTTCTCACTTGTTTTTTTCTATAGCACGATTAGTCTCCTCGGCGCTATGACTCACTCGGTTTGTTGTCAGAATAAAGCTTCCGTAGTCCTGTTTTGCGCGGGTGACATTTCATTGTGGCTGTCATTTCCTCGCCTCTGTCAGGGCGGTTTATCCTCATGCTAAAGTGTCCCATACTCCATGCTTTCACGCTCTCGCATTCATACATGTTTGCTGTCATGACTCTCACCTTGTTGCCCCAGGGCTGACGGGATGAAAACACACTTTGTTGCATGTGTGGATAAAGGCTTCACTGTTTTCTTATGCTGACGTTTGATCTTCTACACTACGCCTGATGTTGGACCTTGAAACACATTATTAGTTTCACTGGTTTGCTTCTCAGATATATTCACACCAATAAGCATTCAGCAAGTAATATATTTACTCACACTAATGATAATGTCCTCCTCCAAGTTGAGATGTTGAGCAGATGTCGGCTTATTAGCTTCATCTAAATCAAATATCCAACATATGCACCAAACACAGCAGAATTATATTGATTTCATTGCAGTTTATCAGTGACACTAATGATAAATCTCATTTCCAATCCTGTCACTGTCTAGACAAAAAATTAAATGGTTGATTTTCTACAAGTTTCAACAGGAAATGGTCCAGGTTTGCTGTTTGCGAGTTTGAGACCTGGATTCCATCTGTTATTGTATAATGATTTATGTCTAACGTTTGTTGCTTTATTATTTTCTGTTTTATTTACTGAATTAATAACCTGGCATGTTTGTCATTAAAAAACTATGTGAGGTTTATTTTTCTCAGTTTGAGTGAAAACAACAACAATAACAACAAAACAGATGAGAAGGATTTTCACAACATTTTATTAGCAACAATGTGTTCGTTAGTTATACATTAGAAACAAGGAACATTTCTGCTGTACTGTACTGAGTCTGAAAAACCAGCTAGCTCATAAAATAACGCGAGTAATTCAGATACTTTAAGGTAAAAGCAACACTGCATTTGAATATACACTAGTAAACATAATGATAATGATAATAATAATAATATTTCTTCTAGTATTCATTATGGCACTACAATTCCTGTGCGACTGTCACATAGTTTCAGTTTAAAAAATAAGAAAAGCATAGCATTGACAAACTAATGTGTGTGTGTGTGTGTGTGTGTGTGTGTGTGTGTGAGTATTGTGTTGTGGTGTATTAGCAGGAAAGCACATTTCACAAGAGGAAAAACTAAAAACAACGTCAGTTACTGTTTTACTCTTTGGAAAATAATGAGCATGATTTTTGATGAAATCCAATAGATAGAGACAGAGAGAGAGAGAGAGAGAGAGAGAGAGAGAGAGAGAGAGAGAGAGAGAGAGAGAGAGAGAGAGGATTAACCATCCATTTGGGCAGCGCCGTGGGGGAGGGGTTATCTAAGAAGGGACATTCAATCAGCTTCAAACTCCTCACACCGCCACCAGTAAATACTTTCATTCATTAAATGTGTGTCTATAAAACTCAGCCGCTGCTCCTTCAGTCTGAATATCAGCACCCCAGTCCAAAAAAAAAAAAGAACAATCCCAAGAAGTCAGAGGAGCAAAAGCAAATACTCCTCAGTCCAACGTGTCGAGAGAGCGACTGTAGTGTTTGTTATGGCCTGTTAAATATTTATACATGTGTCTTTAAAGGTGAAATCAGCGACAACACAAGGATTTGCAGACCACAAACTGATCCATCAGTGGAGAACGATAATGAATTTAGAAGTGTTGCCATAAAAACACCCGTTTGCGTCTGAGTGACACCCACAGCTTGAACCTGTGTTACAGCATTAATCAGGAAAGTAACCGACTCAAGAGTTTCTCCTTTCTGCTGTTTGGGACATTCTTTGCATGGAAATGGATTTTAGTTGAATTTAGGGTGAAGTGGCACATGTTCTCCTATTTCAACCAAAGTGAACCTGGTGCCAGGGCTGTTTCTGACTTGGTTAAAAAACAGTTTCCTTTGCAAGGGGCTCAAACCATTTCATCTCCGATTACCCAGAAACACTAGCGGCGACTTCAAACATCAACATTGACAATGGAGGACGACAGGGTCTCTTTTCAAGTGTTAGTCGTGGCTTTGCAAAGGAACATTGGCATCTGAACATGACTGGTCAATACTTCAAAATATCTAATCTTCTTTGCTGACTACACAGAACGCAAGCTCAGTTGGATTTTTCTTTAAATGGTGGTTGCAATGTGTTCGTTGGTCTTATTGGTCACAATAATCCCACCACCAGCCTTTCTTCTTCATGTGTTGGAACTAAATTCGAGAGCTGGTTCTCTGGCTGTCTAAACACAAAGAACTGGTTCCAGATTACATTGCCCCGAGTCGTCCCTTGAACCACCTTTTACGAAAAGGGTTTCTAGAAACTTTACCTCACAATTTTACGCTTTATGATAGATGTTTGAAATGTTATTGCAACCCAACACTGGGTTCATAGCGGTGACAGATGGTGTTTAATGGTATGAGATAAATATAACAATCAATCAAGTTACACACAAACACACACACACACACACACACACACACACACACACAGCACACACGCATTCAGGCACGCTCACACATATGCACACAAATACAAGAGCCCAGCCCCCTTTGGCACCTATCATCCACCCTGCCTGTAAAAACACTGAGGTCTTTCTCTAATTAAGT
Organism: Platichthys flesus; assembly: GCF_949316205.1. NCBI lineage: Eukaryota > Metazoa > Chordata > Actinopteri > Pleuronectiformes > Pleuronectidae > Platichthys > Platichthys flesus. The sequence goes on from NC_084963.1 coordinate 7,005,972, forward strand.
GTACAATGTTGTTTACACACTCGGTGTTGTTAGCAGGCGCTCAGAGAAACCAGCCTCTCGTCAAACCGGAGACCTCCATGACAGGATGTGGAAAACAAGCCGCTTTTATTTTTACATCTTCCATGAGCCCTTTATGTCTTAAAATATTATGGCCTTAAGTTGGATCCATTTAAAATGTTTGTGGGTGGCAGCTAAAACATGACAAGACCCCCCCCCCCCCGCCTCTGTTCTCTAGTCCTTCCACTGGTGGCGAGTTATACTTTATAATCTCCATAATCTGTGGATGGAGGAAGAGACAGATCATCCCAATAGAAAAAAGGAAATCACCGGACTTCTCCTAATCGTATTGTGTTTGTAGCAGCTATGGCAGAGAGTAAATCCCTGCCAATCATGACATAGAGGGAATCTCTCTGTCTTTCAGGCCATGGGTAGAGAAGGCCGGGGGAAGTAGGGCGAAGCAAATATACTCCAATCTCAAAACCAATTCCATTATTTTTCAAAAATCAAAAAGAAGAAATATTCAAAACAAGTTCATGTTATTGATAATTTTACATTTTTAATTCAACAAATACTTTTAGTTCTATATTGGTCCAAGTGTAAGGTCCTGGACCGGAGCATAGTACCTTTAAAAATGCAATCCTGAGAGCCATCTGAGTCCTCCATTCTGCAAGAGGCGACCAGGAGAATGAGACCAGACTACATCACACAATAGAAGACTGGACTAAACTGGTCAAGATGACGAAAAAAACAAGTCTGACTCAAGCCCAGTCCATCCTAGGCCTTCACGAGCCATTTAATCATAAACCTACGCCAAGTTCCAGGCAGCTACACATCAGTGCTGATGCTGCAGCTGCGTGCAAACATGTCCCTCATGGTGACAGACCGGGCGAGGTTTGGTTTGCGATAGTTTGAAATGTTCACAGGCACTGGCAGGTCCAGCTCCTGCTGCTGGACGCTGCGGTAGCTGATCCGGTCGCCGCCGTTCCTCAACCCATCTGGTTGGTGGTGGATCTGTGGCTGAGGGGGCTGGAGGTAGAAAGGCATCTCATAGTGTGTACAGGATGGACAGAAGGTCTGTGAGCGAGTCAGTTTCCTGGCCAGCGGAGGGGTGGAGAACAAGGCGGGGCCATTGGGGATGGAGGAGGCGGCGGCCGTCGCCGCCACAATGTTATGATTGGAGTGGACCGGCGGTAGGCGGGACGTAACGGCAAAGTCGGGCTCCTCCTCCTCCGACTCCGACTCTTCCTTCTTACAGCAATAATACTGATGTTGAAAGATGGAGGACAGGTGATGGGGAACACAGAAGAAGGGATAGAAGGGTGGAAAAAGTACCAAATGTAAAAGGAGACGAGGGAATGGGCATAAAAAGAGAAAAGACAGAACATGAGTTATTATAAGATCAAATCAGCAATAGAGCAAAGTAAATGCTTTGCCAAATTAGTTTGAAGTCACATTCAGTATTAAGTGGTTTTATAATTAGTAATTATCGAAAGACAGAAACAACTAATAATATTCAATATAAAATAAATAAAACCAAAATTAATAAGCATTCACATTTATCAGCAATGTCACACAAAGACAATTGACTACGAATCACACTCTATGGACAGTGCAGCTACCTGTTCATATGTGTGACTTTAGTAAATCATTGATAAGTGCTGCTCATTTTCCAGTACGGAGAACTAGTGTTAGCTATTTCTGGTCCACAGACTGTAGCTTTCAAATCTATTCCTGGCATCCTCCCAGTTCATTGGAAGCCATACTATGTGAATCACGTTTTATTGCACTGTGACATATAAGAATCTCATGAACTTCAATCAGCTCTAAGTGGAGAGGATCGTATATGGTGATTTACCCTTCAGCCAAGTTAGCTTCCAGTTGAGCTCACTAAAATGCACTTTTATGTAAAGTGCTTTAGAATTTGCTTCTGACTCACTTGCTCTCTACCCACTCACCATACATATCGAAATACCACTCATACACCTGGCGTCGTCGGGAGCAGTTTAAAGTTCAGTGTGTTGCTGAAGGACACTTAAGACAGGAGGAGCCAGGGATTGAATCAGCGGCTCTGTGATTAGTCGAGGAGCTGAGTCACTGTTTCAATCAGTTTTTAAATAAAGATTCAATATTTCAATTACGTGTCATCTTTACAGCCAGATTTTTAAGGCCAATATATTCATATAAGTGCACACACATAAGCGATAATGTTAATAGCAACACCCTAATAACAACTTTCTGCCCCATTAATTAAATTTGTCTGAATAAAATATACTCTGAAAGTATGTAATGTTCCCTATGAGATACGTTTATTTGGAGCAAGGCTTTTAAAAAATACTCCAAGGAGATTTGTTTACGCTCCGAGTGTGAGCGCGAAATCAGACTTCTTTGAAATTATTATTACGCTCCCTCAGGGAAAAGAGATGTATTTTTCATGTCCCTCTACTAACAGAGAAACTGATGCAATTCCTGGCAGCTGGCTGTCGAGAGCCCGAAAGCTGAAGAAATAAGTGTTTAATGACTCCCTGTTGTCCAAATGAGGAGCTCGGCTACTTGGTAACAAGACTAAACTGCTCTCACACGTATTTTCTGTACCTTGACATTTAGGATTAAAACTGATTTATTTTCTGTTGACGGTGCACATGTAGTGTACAGGTGTGAAAGTGCCTTTTGTAATTAAAACATGTGATAACAGCAATCAGCCATGCTGTCAAATGCATCTGACCAGACAAGGGCAGAGGTGGTTAGTTTCTCAGTTGTTCAGCGATATCAGACAACTTAGTTCTGAGGCATTATCATTGGAGGGTTTGTTTTTAGCACCTTAGCACATTTAGAACTACAGCTACACATGCTGAGGCAGTTTTCAAGGTTTAACGTGCGATATGTCACCATTAAGGGTCTCTCATTCAAAACAATGATAAAAGCAACACGCGATAAAGTGGATAAGACGCAATTAAAATGCGCCCAAAATGAAAAGTCTTGTTATTTTGCTAATAGGTGATTGTTCGAGATGCTGGTAGATGCATTTTATCGTTATTTTACACAGCATTGTTACAATTGTGAGTGTGGCATCAATGTTTTCATCAAACTCTTCTCTACAAAATTTAAAAAAGGCCCAATTATGAAATTGACTCAAATGTAAAAACTGTAGTTTTAATTGTGACTCATTCTGTTTGATTGTAAAAGCTCACTTGCCGTCAAAGCAGCTGCAGGAATAAGTTCAGTGTACCAAGTGAAATAATAATATTAAAATAGAAACAAACCAAGATATTGGATTCGATATTCACAGAGTGAAGTCATGCTCCCTCATGGTGCTATTATTATGATATGCAGTTTCTCAAGCATAAAACAGTTGTTCTTTTCCCCTAATTTCAAGTTTTATTATTTTATTCTGACACAGAGGACCTGGTCCAGACCGGGTATCTGAATACATACAGAATTTCCACTGTGCGATTTTCTCAGGAGGAGATAAAACATAAGTCTTCAACACAAACTAGTTTGAGACAAGGATCAAAGACAGGATTTGCTTAAAATTTAAGAAGACTGGGTAAAGAGGCCTGGGTTCAGACCGGAGACACACTGAGGGAGAAGTGCTGATGAAAGCCGAGTGTTAACACACCATCATGTTTCTGGCTACTGGTGTGAAATGAGAGTAGTGGAAGTTATTTTTTTCTGAGGGTAGATATGGTTTTTTATTCCTCACTACGCTGTACCAATTTTGGACAGTTTCTTTTCTTCAGGCTGTAGAATAGATGATTTATGTCTTCATGTTCCAGTTAAAATTTTTCGCTACAGTTTGTTGACCAGAAGGCTCAAGTAAAAAAGACGAGGATCAAGAGCTGCTGTGCTGATAAAGGTTGAGTTTATGCTTGATTTCTGCAAATGCTACTATATGAGCTACCTCAGCCCACAACTGAGGTCCAGACTGTAATATCTCATCCACTATCGGATGGATCAGCATGAAACTTGGTTCAGAGCTTCAAGGAGGATGAATTAAAAAATAACTTTTCTTTTACCACCCTCATAAGGTCAGAACTCCACTTACTGCAATACTTTGATAAATGATATAACACACACAGAGTGTAGATTTAAAAGCAGTTTAAATCCATACAGTTATTTAACACAATGCTGAGTACAGAATTGAGGGGTATTCATTTTCTACTATTCGGGAAACTTAAAGACACAACGGGTGGAAGATTGTCTGAATGCAGCAGGGCCTCACCTGCAGCCTGCAGTAGCACAGTACTGCGATGATAAGGAGTAATATAACCGTAGCAAGAATTCCACCAGTGATGACCACTGTCCCGGCTGTCATTCGAATGGCTCTCCATCAACACCCTGCAGAGAGCAAGAGGAGGGTTGGATGGAGGGGAGGGTCAGAGAGGTTCAGAGTGATTGGACAAGAAAGGAGAAGGGCAGGGAGTGAGTGAAAGGAGAAATGAAGGCGAAGAAAGCACAATTCATCAGTACAGTGGCTTTATTAAGTAGATTATAACCGGGTGTCATCTTCGTGGTGCTTATTGAATTATCCAGCAGTTAGGAGACATGTAATTGAATCATCCCGCAAATGCTGCGCTTAATATAGATGAGATCTCAGACAGGAGAACATAGAAAGTGTAAGAGAGGGAGGGAATCAGCATTCAACAGCAGACGGTAATTAAGATGAGCTGCAGAAATGACAGGGGAGCAGGAGAGGTAAAATAGATGGTGGGCGTGAGGGGAGCTGAAGTGAGCAAGCAGGAAGTGGAGATGAACAGAGCATTACGGAGAGCAAGAGGTTTGATGAATGATGTGATGAGACAAAGTGATGGAGACACTGGCGTGAGACAGATGAGCAGAGGAGAAACGTAAACAGAGGGTATATGGAAATGAGTGGATGAGAGAAAAATAGAGATGGAATGGTGACAAAGGAAACAAGGGTGATTGAGTGACAGCTTAAAAGACCACAAAAGAGAAGAGAGAGATTAACTTGATATCTTGACTAAAATATGACTAAAATTCAGAATGATGCAGGTTTTAAAATACCAAATACTTGGATGATACAAGCAAACTATACTTGATGCATACTTGAACAGAGGCAATCAAGTCGGTGAAAGTCTGAGGACGATCCTGAAGGAACTTTCACAGTCACAATGAAACAGCTTTGTAAGAGCTCTGATTCCTTAATCAGATTCCTCTCCTAATGAAACAGGGATCATTTAAAAGTCTAGACCAAGCTGATATCAGATGACGGAGGTAAAAAAACAATCATGATTGGATAAATGCTTTGATTCAACAATGAGCTGAGAGAAAGGGAAATCAGAAACAGTATTAATATGAGGTTACAGTGCAAATCAGTAATCAGCTGGAAACATTCAACAGGGCAGCTGAGGGTGACCTGTGACCTCTGACCTTTAATCAGAGGTCATGACTAAGACAAATGGAGATGATACCATTGAGATTCAAGCTCTGCTGAATTACAGTATCTATCTTGTCTCATGTGATTGTACGCTCCTATTTAATTGCTCATATTCAAATAGTTAAATGTCATATTTCCATTCAAATGTAATTTATTCTGGATAACGTGATGTAGCTGTGGGTTAAGCACGTGTCTGTTTTGCATGAAGACAAAAACCCAAACCTTGCCGTCTTAATGTAAAAGAGAAACTGTTTTCCTCAATTCAGGAAGGTGACATTTGTTTTGTGAACACTTGGTGAATCTTTGGCACACCATGACGACTACGGTTTAATGCTGCAGTACACCATAAGAACATTTGCAGCTGTGTGATTGACTTGAGGAGTGAACTGACCTCATTCTCGGTTTATTGTATCAATGCTTCCCTTTAATTGCCTCTTTTCAGTCTCTGCAGCAGCTGGATTACCGTGAGCGCCCAGAGGCTTTAAATATTCATTCTGCTCTCGTAAGTAATGTACAGTTTAATCACAAAAACTTGTAAATGGCATTCAAATCGTCAAAAGCCGGTCCTTAATTTGAGCTTGAAGCAGGGAAAGTGGCGGTGTGTGTCCATCAACGATTCATTCAACTAATACTGACAGACACAGGTTAAACAGGAAGACCACCCTAAATCCTCAGTGGGATTGTACTGTTGTTTTTTTGTTAAACTAGAACTTTCACTCAGTCGAGCACACTCCTCCGCCATGGCCCAACTGTCCTTTACATTCTGCACCAATTCATCATCTCAACTCGGTCCTAGTTGTAAAACCACTGAAGATATATACAAACTGTTGATTCCCTACTGAATCCACATTATCTCAGCAACACATTGGTGGTAGTTACAGGTTTGTAGCCCTATTTGTTACTGGAGCGGCTGCAAAAAGCCTGAGCCCTGATGAACTTACATTGTCATCAGCTAAAACCAAATGATCTTTTGGATCCTCCGCAGACTTAAAGATATTAAAAAATATACCTGATATTTGTCATCAAGATCCTTTAATTAATCCCTGGGACATCAGTGAAAAAAAAACACTGTATCTCTCAATGATGAAGAAAGTAATAAAACATTCCTAGATCTGCCCCTTGGTTTGGATCAACTCCTAAATTGTATTGGTTCTTTCTTGGCCTGTGTCCCATCCTTCCACAGAGTTTGGTGGAAATCCATTTAGCAGCTTTTGCATAATCTTGCTTACAAACAAACAAACAAACAAACATGCCAACTAACAAACAGACAATACAATACAAACACTGCACCATTGCATTGTGCTTTCCACAGCTTTACTTGTATTTTACACCTTCCTTTGATTTCATGTGACCTCTTCTTCATATTAATTCATATAGCATATATTCTAAGACAGAATCATACAGTAGTTATGAACTGTGTGCTAATGATACATGTGTTTAAAAATATTAAGGTTAAGAGTTGAGATGAATCTGTAAAACTACAATGCTTGTTTCATCCAGACATAAATAAATAAATTCAAGGATTAACATATTAAACACCAAACAAAACCATGCCTACTTAAAACATATGAGGCAATTATTGGAGAAAAAAATAGAAAACAGCTTTAAGGCCAAAATGCTCTGTTCTATGTTGATCCTTTCTTTTGATGCTATCTTTAATGGGAAACTGTGTTTTCCCCTTCATCCATGTGATGAGGATTGTTTGTCCTGTCGGGCCTTCCTGCCCTGTTACCTGACATGTCTCATTATGGTGGGACAGACACTGATTTGAAAAACAAAGCAAAAAACAAATAAACAAAAAGTTGTCACTCCAGGTAAAGAACATTCGGGGGAGGCCTGCAGATGTTTGACAGATGTGGGTACAGACCTTTTCCTTTCACTACATCCTCAATATGGAAATGTCACATAGAGCCACACAATCCCTGCACCTTGGATAAAATTGCGACTGAAAACCCCAAATAGGCCAGAGGGCATGTTGCTAAGCCTTGTTTCATTGGTCTGAGCCATTATCAGCACTGAGCACACAGCAGTGTGGGCCCGTGTTGTCGAGGTCTATCTCAGCGGTGACACAGACACACCCTGAAATAGAAATGCTGAAGAGAGACATCAGACTTTCACAGTCATCGCTCAGAATATGGAGCATTCTGGGGTAAACAAAAATGAGCTGTCACGTTATTTTCTGCTTATTCACCAAACATGCTACAGTGACTTTGTTCCTATCGCCAGGGCTCTCCATCAGCCTCCTCCCATTGACTTCACTGTAAGACAGAGAGTGCACTATTTCACACATGACTGACAGCTCCGACCTTTTCACCCTGAGATAAACCCTTGGGTCACTTGTCTGAACCACATTAGCTCTCATTCTGATATTCCTCTCCAGAGACGCTCTCGATACAGTTAGAATGGATCAGACTCTCTCTACAGTAGATGTTTGTCCAGTCGACAAACACGAGGCGACTTCTCCTCCCTCAAGCTGTTATGCAGCCGGACTCTAATCCAATCTGCTGGCCACACAGTCCACCAGCCAAATCAATAGCAAGGAAAAACACAGGACAGAGCATTTTGGCCTTTAGGGCGTCGAGCTAAACCGAAGAGGCAAATGTGGTGAAAAGGGAAAAACAAGTATGAATTTTACAGAACGTTGCACAACCTCCTTTAAGGCAGTTACTGAAAAGTCTTTACTCATTGCTTGTGTCAGATCTTTTTTCATTACTGATAATGTGTGAATTCATAATGCTGAGATACAATAATCTATCATTGACCGTATGTAAAGATGGAAGACCCGACTTCTCTCTCAAAGTGAAGCAAGAATGTCCAGATAGCAACCTGGTGGTTAGCTACTGTAAAGGCCATGAACCCGCCACCTCCAAGTTAGTGGATGGGACATGCACCCAACTTAAGAAGTCAAAGTACACATCAAACACAGTTTTCTCAAAGGAGGTTTCTGTCATTGTGGGTCTCACGCTGACATTTAGACAAGTGCTCATTGTTCCTGTCAGTTTGGTTTTAATTTGTTATTTGATGCAACAGAAACGGAGCGAAACGCCATGATTGACAGCTGAGACTATTTGGGCTTCATTTCTGTACAGTGGGAGGAAGTGGAGACAAGTCGTCCATCTGTATTTATAGCGCATTGGTTTCCGCTCATTGTTGGGATTGTATGGTGCCTGTTCACTGTTGTTTCTCACTTTCAGCGCTGCTGCCCCCCTATGACACAGTTTTAAAGGGTGATTATGTGTCAGTGTTGTGTTTACAGATTGTTCCAATGCCAATTCCAAGTCACAAATGCATCTATAAACTCTACCTTTAAAACACACAGACACACAAATATTTCACAGAGATACATAGTGTCCTCAAATTGTTATTTACTAAAGGCAGAGTCACACTGTGCATGAAAATGGATGGTGAAATGTTTTCTGTTTTATAAATAACACTTCACATAATGAATGGAACCGCCACTGAGTCAATTTCTCCCTGCGTGTGGGTTTCGTCAGCTTGTTTTCTGTGGAGCTGGTTTGTTGAGAAAATAGAAAACATGATACCTAACCTCTAACCCTTCTCTAATGATACACATTACGTGTAGCACACAGGCACACACACAGGCACACACACAAACACACGATGCAGGGGGAAAATTCATGGTAGATTAATATTAAGCATGTTTAGGACGTCCGTGTATTTGAAAAACAAACAAACATGAATCCCTCTAAAAATCTCGACAAGCATACAAACACTAAAATGATCATAAGCAACGATACAGTAAAAGTCATTACTCATGAGTACACACACTGTCTTAGCCGTACACACACATGCATGCGGCATTAGTCATTGTGCAGGGCAGGCATGCAGCATGCGTCTCTTGGGGCTGCCTTAATCAGATCAGTGTCAGAGGGATGTGTTGCAGCAAGGCGACGAACACTGTTAATTATTTAACCGCAAACACAAACACGCAAATGCACTGTGAAATGGTACAGGGGGGGAAGTTGTCTGCTCAGCTCCTTTTGCCGGTATTCGTCCGCCGGAATGACAAGTGGGTTCGGAGCTAAGGAAGAGCAGCAGTGTGGGCAGACGCACAGACACTCACAAACACTCACATGAAATAATTTTTGTCCTCGCTAACACGCTCAGACAGTGGGCTTTAGAAATAAATTGCCACGCTTTGATAGAACATGGCAGGGATCACAGCAGAGGTCCTGCTCGGAATAATGGCTGTTGACAGGCTTTCAGTTCAATGGGGGAGAAGTACACAGTAGGTGGCGGATTCCAGTCATACACAAGAGACAATAACATGCCCGCAGACTGTAGCGTCAAAGAGTGACTGCAAACACACACACACATATACACACAAACACACACAGACATAAAAAACTCAGTGCACACACACACACGGTCCAAAATCAAAGCTTTGGTTTAAAAGTGAATTTTGTCCTAGATGCCAGGAGTTTGTTTTCAAGCCTCAGCCTTTGGTAACTGAGCTCCAATCTGACAAGAAGAAGAGACAATGACCAATGCTTCATCAGGTACAGCTCTATCTGCACCCTCTGATTAACTGTGCAATCAGTGAGTATTCAATGAGCATTTGCCCCAAAATAATTTGCAGCTTAACAGTGTCTATCATTTCATCAAAAGAAATTAAAGTGAATTCAAATTTGCATAATGCAACATTAATTCTATTCTTCACTTTCTGAATACTTATGTGTGATGTGCATCAGGAAGATGATGATGGACTTTGCACATGTAGTAATAGTTTCTTTGGAGCACAGTTTGTCCTGGTTTAATATGTGTGTTGTACTGTAGCTGGGAAGTTGTGGGTGCAGAGAGCATTTCACCACATCTGGCTGTAAAGTAGCACTTTGCACCCGATTTCTCACATTTAAAATGGAAATACATTATTATAAATCTGAAAGAACTTTTAGAGTAAACTGGGTTTTGGTAACTTCATTTTCAAATAGATCACAGCTCAGCACCAGAGCCTGTTTTTCTCTGCAACACAGCAGCTCACTAATAAACAAACAAATGTGAATATAAAGCTGCTTTTTGTCAAATTTGTGAGAATATGTTTATCGACCATGAATCATTAGTCTGTCCAGGGCTTTTTTGGCAACCTTGCTGTGATGACAGCAGGAAATCACTTCACCCTGCCGCTTTGTTTTGGCAGAAACTATTTACAGCGCGTATTGGTCCTAAAATGACAATCTGACATTCACCCCCACAGCAAGCCACCGCTGGCCAGCTGTGCCGAGGGGCGAAGAGGTAGGCAGGGCTGGATCATCTGTCTCTTGCTCTATCATTACTATTTATATCACCTTTTGCAACACCCTAAACTCCTCCTCCTGGAGATTGTCGCAAAATATGTGTTATCCCCTAACTTTAACAATATCACTCCTCCTCCTCCGACTCTGTGATGTGAAGCGTTCCATTCCGCCCTCACCTGATAAAAACGATATCTCCATGAAAATGAGCTCGTACAAGCCGAAATATTGACTGGAATACATCCTCATGAACCCACCTCTCTCACACCAATGCACTGAAGTACACACTCTTTCTTAGATAAGCTTACAAATTCCTCCTTAAGCCTTGTCACAATATTATCCCGTGTGGATGCGTTGACCTCTCAGGCTCTCGGCTCACAATGTTCCTGCATAAAATTTCACTACACTCACACTTTTTTTTACCGAACTGCTGTTTCTTTGAGTCCCTGCACTGTGTCCAAAGATAAATGGCAACAAACAACTATATGGCCTCCGGTCTGCGACCTTGAAATAAAATTACAGACTGTGAACATCCCCAACTCTGACCTTGAATCAGGCACCTAAAATCCCAATGGCCGTCAGGGGAGAGGTTGGGGGAGGGAATGAATTTAGGGTTGTGGCTGAAGAAAAGATAGGAGCTGGTATTCTGTGGTAGACATGGACAGCCAGGAATAGGTTTCATCCTTCTCATGTGTCCTAGCAACGTTAGCAATGTTTCTGTAATAAGAGCCCCTCTGTGAACAATATATCATAAAAATGGCTCTGGGCTAGTGTGGATATAACACCACGAGGACATTTGAAAAACCTTAACGGTGACCCAGGGGTCCTCATTTAATTATACAGCTCACTAAATGTCTCTCATCCATCTGAATGACCTTGTCTCGCTGCTCGTCCAGTTCAAATTGCACTGATGTAAGACGCGCCGCTGTAACTTTATCAACATGCTTCGCGTGCACTGGAAGCAAAGTGTGACAACTACTGTTTTACAGCCGCCTAAGCAATGTACTTTATTCTTTAAGCTTTACGCTACAGTCTCAATAAAATGTTAGGAATATTTGGGAATTGATCGAGTAAGATAATTATTTACATAATGGATTTAAACACTAAAAGTAACAGAAAATATTAATCCAGGAGAAGTGAATGGTCCTGCAGTCACAACAGTCCAATTCCTAAAACTTGTAACTTGTAACTTGTAACTTGTAACTAAATTTGCCAAAATGTTTTATAAAAAATTAAAAATAGTAAAAATTTAACTGAATCTTATGAATGGGAAATGTTTTACTTCTTGAATTCTGCAGATAGCTAGACACACTTTAAATGTACTTTCATTTAAATTTACTCTAAACAGTTACTTCTGTAAAAAAAACACCCAGAGTCCCTTTTATTCAGATTTTCTATCCCTATTAACAATAAATACAAATGTCTAATTATTATTTAATAACATGCACACTCAACATGGAACTATTGGAGATATCTTTAATATTTTGGACAGAGATACAACTGGATATGGATCGTTAGATATTGTAAGTGCTGATGCTGCTGGTGAAAATCACAGCTCATGTAAAAGCTTTCATCGTGTCAGTGTAGAAGAAGGAGTGGTGCGGTGTCATGTGACAACAAAAAGCCTAAATCGAGTTTCATTTAATCGTCAGTTTCCCCAAAATATCTCTTCCCCTCTAAGAAAATGAACTTTCCCTTTGAAATCATCTCAAAATAATTGCATTTAATCACATTTTGTCTTTCACTACACTTCCTGCTCCGCCCCCCTGCCACGCCGTGCTCTACCCTCTGCTGTGCAAATAATACCACTGGTCTGTTTTCGACAGCCTATAATCTGGGCTCCAGCAGCTGCAGCAGAGCTGTAGTTGGCACAGAGATATTATATTTCTCTGAACTTCCCCCCCGCTGACGGACTGAAGAGCAGCTCCAGGACCTGATGCAAGGTGGTAAACAAGGGTTCTCAGTGCACTTGAAATATGTGCAGTTAAAGGGCAAATCCAGGCTTTCCTAGAGGCATTAACTGCCTTGTCTTATTCTTCACTAAATCATAAGCAACTACAATCAGCTGACCCAATAAGCCTGTTTCACAGAGCACACAGATTAGTCCCAGACACTGAAAGAAGCCATGTAAGTTAATGGGAATCTGGATTCATAAATGAACCCTCACAATGAACTCAAACAACAAACAAGTCCACAGTGAAAACGGCTGCAGCTGCTGTAAGCTTAGGTATTTACCCCACCTAGGTCTGTGTACAGTATCTCACTGACTCCCTCCACCATGATTCAACATGCTCACTCAGCCGCTGATGAGGCATGACTACCGCCAGCAGAGCCGGGCAGACTGTAAGACCTACATCCAGCAGTCGACTGCAGAGGCAGGAGGATGGCTCCCTATCAGCTCAGCGGGTCAAGCAGCGATTTCCAAATAAGATGCTGTTTAATGAGATTGCATTTTCGCTATCCATGCATACTTTATTTTCTTGGTCACATCCACATGTTGGATATGCATCATCTCGGACATGTTTCTGCCCCACAGACGACAAGTTAATGGACTATGTCTGTGCATTTCTTTCTTTGTCTGCTTTTCTTCTTGAATACATGCTGAGAAGAGAAATTAAGAAAATATACAAAAGCACACACATCCAATCTTGATAACCACTGGCTGCTGGACAGAAGTGACAGCCTACACCAGTTAATGCTCAAACAGTAAAACTTATTTATTCACCCTAATGGGTCGGTAACGTTTTCAGACCCTAAGCATCCTCGGCTCCTCTAATGCATTTCATTCAGGAGTGTGGCATGGGCTCTATGCCGCAGTGGGTCTAAGGAAGGGCCTGTGCCCAGAACAAAATAAATAGGTTCACAGGAGCATTAACTCGAAAGGGAACATTGATCCAACCCTAAAGTGCCTCAACTGAGAGCCATCATCCTCTTGCGTGTCTGAACTGAATCTTCTCATCATCAGTATTAAAAATACTCTCTGTAAATAACTCTGACAGAACCTTACCTTAATATCACAGAATGTTTGTGTGTATATATCTGTGTTTGATGAACAAGTATTTTTGATGGAAGTGTGTATATTTGTGTCTGTGTGAATACATGATAGTACATGAGCAGAAAAGGTAATATTTGTTACTGCGAGGCAAACTATCATCCAGAGGGTCTGTTTGTATGTCTCACTCACACACACAAACACACACACACACACACACACACACCTACTATCCCCAGTCTCTGCACAGGAATATACTGATATTTATGACAGAATATTAAATGAGACTGAATTTATGCAAACTCTCTGCGCTCTGTTCTTATTCTGCTCTTTCTCTGAATAATACCAATAACAATAATGAAACAACAGAGAAACCAAATCTAAAACGTTCCATAATCTCAGGTGTGTGTGTGTGTGTGTGTGTGTGTGTGTGTGTGCAGCAAGCTGTGTCTATCCAGTCTATCCAAATGCTGCCTGCAACTGTTTCACTCTTATTTGTTTGTGTATTGTGTAAACTATTCTTTTATATTTCATTGTATTCTATTCTAACTATAGACAGGAGGAATCTATAATGTATCCACATGCTCCCTGGAATTGGTTCAATCTTGTTTGTGTGTGCATAGTGTGCACTAATGTGTGAGTATTCTATTCTAGTCTATTCTATTATATTCTATTCTATGCTATCCCAGTATAACTCTAAGCGATAACACTGGCTCCTGCCTTTAGCTGGTTCACTCCTGGTTTATAAGTTTGCCGTCATTCACTTCTGCTCCTGAGCCATCGCAGTGACAGAGGAGACAGTTTGTTGTGACACTCGGAGCTCGGCGCTCCGCAAAGAGCTCCCGATGTGAAACACATTAGCCATGCAAACACAAGGAGCAGATAATGCTGTGCTGAGTCTCCTTCTCTGACAGGTTAATATATTACTACAGAACACTCAAAAGTTTAATCATATGTATGTAAGGACACACACACACACACATACACACACACACACACCCCTTCCCTCTGGCTACATGCTCTGTTCAGGGTAATACGCTGGCCCTCAAATAAATTTAATTCCTTTTCGTCTTCCTGGATTAGATAAGACACCAATAAATTACATTTGCTCCTTGACACTTGACAATGGGATCATTCCAATTTTAGACTTTTTCTTTTCTTTCTCTCCCCAAGCAACAGCGCGGTATATATAGGCCCATATGTAATGTTAGCCCTGGGTTGGGGACTGGTTGGGTTTAGAGTCAATGTTCACGTTATCTGCACATATCTCCGCTTTCCTTCAGAGTTCTTCCCACCTCCCCCTGTTCTCTAAGTTTGGAGTCGGCCAACTCAGGAAAAGCAACAATCCGCAGGAAGTCAATTCACACATCACAGGTAATTTTGGGTTCCAATTCTGTCTTGATTGTTGCCGCGCATGTAAACCGCCTGCTGCTTACTGCTGTCATGCATGGTCACCCCTGGTGTGTGATTGGCTGCCAACAAAACATGTGGGTGTAGGAAACCAGCATTTAGAAATACATGTATGGTGACATTACTCCACTTTGAATCTAATTGAAGGCATCCTTGAATGACATTACGTCCACACAGAAAGTATTTTCATGTTTTTTGATCTTTTCTCTAAAATCAGTTCTTTGTGAGTGAGAAGAAAAGTGTCTGCGTCAGTGTCGCCTGTGCATTCGAGAGGAGAGACGAGGGATGAAAGAGAGGCGAGATGTTTTTGCAGACTGTGTGAATGCAAAGTCCTGAGCTGATGCTAAGTCAAGGACGCGTAACCTGACCAGCCATTACATCCTCATACTGCATAATGGCTATTTCATCTCATGTTTAATCTGAATGTGTGCATTAAAATGCACCGTACAGCGCCTGAAGGATAAGAAGGTTGCACACACACACACAGACACACAAACACACACACACACACACACACCTGAAGTAATAGTGAAACAAGAGCTGGTGTAGTGAAGGTCACGTCGTATTATGGCATCCTAACCTGGTTATGACAGCGCTCACTGCTACTTAACCCCAGCTGCTGCTCCTCATGCACCATCTGACAAAGCATATGGTTTGTGGGCAGGAGAGGAGGAGGTGGAGGAGGAGGAGGAGGAGGAGGAGGAGAAGAGAACAGAACAGAACAGAACAGAACAGAACAGAACAGTGTTAGAGACCTAAGTAGAAAGTTGTGTTTATGTATATAAATAAAGGGGAATGTGCACTTTAGTCTAAATTGCAGTATCTTGTCTGTATGTATTTGTGTACACTGTAACAATATCTATTAATTTATAAATATAATATTCAAAAAGTCTGCCAGCCAAAGTTGCCAAACAGTCAAAATTATATTTTAATATATCTATATTCATAAATAATAGTAGTTATTCTAAAGAAATAGGATGTATATTTTGTTTTTTTTTACATAGTATTCGATGAAATTTTACATTAAAGACATTAAAGAAAATTTATGTTAATATAGTAAATTTCTGTTGAGACACTTCTTCCCTGTACTTTGCTGTCTTTCTCTCCCCCTCTGCTCCCCCCCTCCACTCTCTCTCTGTCTGTACAGCTGATGCACGCTGTCCTGAGGAGCGCAGGCAGACATCTCTTTGAGCGGCAGTGCCACTCACCAGCGGAGACAAGCGCCTCGGACACGGAGACGGATCAATCCCAGTGCGTGTCACTGTGCATATCAAAGCAGAGTTTGTCAAGCAAACACGAGATTCACAAGAAGTAAGTCGAGTCCGAGGAGTCTCAGGAGAGTCAGAGGTCACCACGTATCTGAGGCACTGATGGAAACATCACACAGCTGTGGCTGCAGCAAAATGCCATCCACATGCATTCATCCATCCATGCATTCATCCGTTCATCCATCCATCCACAGACATGGGGAGAACATGCAAACACACACATCAGACCGAGTCCCTTCTTGCTGTGAGCTGACCGTGCTAACCACCACACCACCATGTCACCCAACACCCAAAAAATGCCCTGTGGCAAACCATTCACCCACAGATCCACACAAAAATCATTATCATAACTTAACATGTTGCAAATGATTACATTGCAGTCCCTCAATATTTGCTCTATTGCCCGGTCAGCATCATATCTGTGAAACCAGATGTAGGACATGGAGTTCAGCCTGTGTGTCGGTGACCTGGTTGTGGCAGGTGTGTGACAGAAGGTGCACAATGCAGCCGAACGACACTCGATCTGAAGGACACAGATGTGAGTTCTTGCGCATCGAACATCTGGTTTCAATGTTTGTCATGGGTAAATTGTGTGCTGCTGTTGTATTCATGTGTGTGCTTGTGTTTGGATAGAAAAAAACAGCACATTTTTTGTTATGAAAATCTACTCTCTACTACTATAATTTGCCCCTTTGCAGGGAAAAGGGAGAACTTTACGTCTATGAGTTTAAGTGACAATCAGAGAGAGATAGAGACAATAAAACATCCGATGCAGGATGTTTCTAACATATTGCTGATAGTCGTCTCTTGGCATTTGCCTATTGCCTATGTCTGTGCCTCTGAAGGTCAAAAGGTCAGCAGGAGCAGCATCGGATTCCTACGATTAAACTATCCACAACAAGCAAAGGCCACAGAGGAGAGTGTCAAGATGGAAAGAAACAGAACGGAGGAGCGTGATAAGCGGTTGTGGGCAGGGGAGAAAAATAGCTGAGGGCTAAAAAAGACAGAGAGAGAGAAAAGAGAGAAATAAGTAATGAACAAAGAAGGAGAAAAGGCTGCAGAGATCAACTTTGAGAGGATGGGAGGGCTGATGAAATGTATGGATAATTGATCGGAATGTGTTAAAAGCTCATGGCAGGTGGTTGCTCGGCTGTTAGGGCTAATGGTCAGCGCTCGAGAGGCCGCGTGTGTGTTTGTGGGTTTGTGTGTACAAGTACCAACGGGTCTTCAGTTACTATGGCGACGGGGCTGCTACAGACCGACATTGCACCACGGCCTTCTTCCAGTTTTTTGTTCCTCGAGTGGGCGGTTTTTACGCTCATAAGTTCTGCTCTGATTGTACTTGAACAAACTTTCCACCCGGCTCGCTCGCGGTATGCTAATGTGGACGCTGATGGAAGCGAAGCAGAGAGCAGCCGGGCAGAGCTGCTGGGACGCATAACAAGATACCATGCAACACAACCAGTGGAATTTATGAATGAAAAATCCCTTGTCTCATGTGCTCGCTTGTTGTGATCAACTCTTGTGGCGGCGAGTCACGACCTTGCTGAGCCGCCTCGTCCTCAGTCCTATTGATTCATCACGTCTCCGAAAGAAAAATGTTGCAATTGCAATTTTTCTTTAGTCTCAGATTTAACGTTTCACTGCTAAACTTGGTGAATGTGTTTGTAATGAGCAAAGCCCCGAAGCATCTTTAAAAGAGGTCACACTTACAGACGTAATGCAAAGTGTAAACTGAGCAGCGTGCCGTCTGGCTTTATGCTACAAATGCACACATTACATTTTCACGGCATACAGTGGGTTTTATTTTTGAAGCCAAAGCCGTCTGTTCAAGTTTTAATATCTCAGAATCATCTTATATTAACTAATTAACTCACGGTATCCATTACAAACACCTGATACTCTGCAGTTTCTATCTCTAGGATCAACATTGTGAACGTACAGGTTTTCACTGTAATGGGGGATTGCGACTGACAAAACTGCCAAATCACAACATTTGTAATTGTGGAGGAAACCAACATTCCCACAACTGGAGCAATGACAAGAAAACTCAAACTTCCTTTTCAATCAATCGTTCAAATTCTTTTCGTTCAGCCCATATTCACAAATCACAATTTGTCTTTATAGGGATTAGCAAGGTGTGACATCCTCTGCTGTTAACCCTCAGCAAGTGGAAACAAACGTAGAAACCTCAGAGAGTGAAACATGAGAGGGAAATAGATGCTGCATGAAACTGAACACATCAACAACATAACAGGGAGGAACCTGGACCATCTGCCTCGACTGGTCGGGGTAAGAGGAGAAACTTGACCAGGATGGACCAACTGTGGGTTTGATTACAGCCTGACTGCTTGTATTACTTGGCCAGCGATGCATTCATGCTGTGCCCGCTGAGTGGGGAAAAGCTGTTTATGTGTTTATGGTGCATAGGTCTAGTTCAAACCTTTTAGTCAAATAAACAGTGTAAATTACCTAGTTTTGCAGTGAAATGTATTTGTGGCAGTTTGAGACCAACCAGCAGAGTTAGGGTTGTGCAGGTCCCTTAAAATTAGCTGAATCATTCATTTCCTCTGTCAAGGAGGTTATGTTTTCACCTGCGTTTTGTTTGTTTGTTAGCAGGATTACGCAAAAACTACCAGACAGATTAGGGCAATTTTTGCAGGATTTTTTGTGTGACTATCTTTAACATTGCAAGGCCATTTTTCAAGATTTAAAAATCCAGATTCCAATGTGGTTTCATAGAGGGGCTGTTTAGCAGAGGAACTGGGTGCCAGTCTCTTTCTGAGTTTTATGGTGATGCGACTGCCAGCCATTCTGCCAATTACAAGTCAGGGGCTTGGCTCCACTGTGATGCTTTTAATTATTATTTTAACAATGAGACATGAATGCAGCATAATTGTGCAGTGAGTCACTCTGTCTTCAGATCACTGCAATTAAGCTGCTGAGTTTTAATAACTCTAGGACTGATGGAAAAAAAAACCGTGACATGTGCTTTGGGAAAGAGAATGACACAGAAAATGAAGGCTTCTATTTCCCATAACTAATACAATTATTGGCACTATTCATATCACGTGTGCATGCAAATTAATTCAGGAAGGCCACGCAGGGAGGAAGCCTTTCCTCTTCTGATGTTCCTCCTCCGCCTCTTCCTGTTCCCCGTCCCCACCTCCCCTCGCCTCCCTCGCCTCCCTTCTACTCCTTGGAATGAGATTCCGTCTTTTACAATCACTCACTGGGATGAGGCCAGCTGACCAACCGACTTGTGCACACGCATGCATGTGAACGCGTGGGTGTGCTGGTCACGCTGGTGTCTGCGCGGGAACCCCTCTGTGCATGAGCATGATGTGTGAGCATGTCAGGGTGTAGCTGCGAGGGGAGAGCGGTGCCGGGGGAGGGGAGAGGAAGGGAGGAAGGGAGGAAGGGAGGAAGGGAGGAAGGGAGGAAGGGAGGAACGGGTGGTGACTGTTTAACATGATCAGTGAGCGGCCATATCCCCCCCCCCCCCCCCCCCCACAGCATCAATCCATCTACTCCACTCGTCCTCGTTGCTCTTTATCTCGACCACAGTGGATTTATCAGGATGCCGCTTCCCAAATGTGCATTTTAAAGGTAATTAAGCTAATATGTAAGTACACTTTAAAATCCCAGGAAAAAAAGAGAAGTCGGTATGCTTCCTCAGTGATTGCATTCACTCTTGACTATTCTGCCCCTGTTCAAACCTTCCCTCCCTCCTCCTCCCCCTCTTCTCCATCCCTATCTCCCTGTTATATATGCACCTTTCCTCGTCTTTCTTCATCATCCATCTGTCTTTGAATTTAGCTTTTACATCCTACTCATCTGCCTGTCCTTCAACTCTCCCTCTCTCTCTATCTCTCTCTCTCTCTACTGTAGCAGCAGCAAACAGGCCAGTAACACACAGTCACACACAGTCACGCTCCGAGGGGGTCTTGAGTGTGTGGTTTGAGTGTGTGTGTGTGTGTGTGTTTTGTGTGCACCTAGCGGTATGACTGATCTCCCAGGGGGGCAAGGTTGCTGCAAGTGTCACTGAGGAAGTCGTCATGGGAACACAGGCCCCTCCTTCTTCTTTTCATTGCTGTAGACCCTGTGTGTCTGTGTGTGTGTGTCTGTATGTATAAGAGACCACAACATGAATTTAGTTCCAGTTGTCCTCCATCTACCAGCATTAGATCACACTGTCTCTATAGGTAACAGGATATCTGATGGTTACAGCAGATACAGAGCTCCTGTGTGTCAATCAGAGTTCAGGCTTCTTTCCCTCTCATATATTGAAGGATGTTAATCATCTAAGAAACGCCCTGCTCCTCCACAAGCCTCCAAAGCCTTTATATAAAGCTCTGCTGCACGGATTAACCGGATTCTTCTCAAAGATGTTCGCTCACTGTGGCTGACGACAGTGGAGCGCTGCAGATCATCCCTCAGGTGTTCAGTTGGGTTGGAGATATGGTGGCGGGTGTCAATGACCCCCTTGTGACCTGTGTTACGACATTGGACTGGAAAATCATTTTTCAGACGTGAGGCATTTGCGGATTAGACACACGGGAAAAAAGGAACAATCACGTGGGGGTTGGAGCCTTGGAGTACGTCGACACTGTAGTTCTGGAATCTCATTTATTATAACCTCTGAGTCCTCTACGTATATGGCACCTCTTGTTAATCCTGACATATTTGTATACTCTTTCTTTCTTTCAGTTTTGTGTCCGACACCTTTTAGAAACGTCATCAACGTGCCCACTCGGCTGAAGTTTCTTAATTTTTCATCATTATTCTGTATCTGGTGACAATGATTCGGGGGGGGGGGAACTGCTAATATTTAATTTCCAACTTAGGTGCATGAAGAAGAGGCGAAGCATTTTAGGGTTAAGAGACGCAAGAGATTAGGATGGAGAATCAATAACTCCAGATCACTTCTGCTGATACACAAGCACAGAAGAGATTAATGAATATTCTTCCTCCTTGGATAGTTTAAACTCAACCGAGGATGAACTGAGGATGAACTGAGGATGAACTTTGGATTGTCAAGTATCACAATGGAGATTTTAATCTCTAGTAGGATACTGAACTACTTTTTCTCAAACCAACTAATTGCCAATTTGGGCAACAGGAAATAGTGCAGCTTGCAAATATCCAAGAGTTTTAATGTCGATCCCTCCACTATTTACCCAAAATACCTCCGAAAGCGAAAGAATTTCAAACCACTTTTATGAAGCACAGAGGTGAGGAGAATTCATCCCTATATGTAAAATACGAGTCACATGTTGACTATTTCTTTATATTTTCACAATGTGTGGTTCATTTTTCGACAGCCCCTGATCCTAAAGTTCTTTAAGTTCCCCTGACAAAACTACTTCTCTTATCACATCTAAAAAACTGTGGCTACAATTGAATCTTCCTGGCTACACTTAATGTCTTTATATGTTAGCAGTTACTTCATCCAAACTACCCAGTAGGGAGTATATTCCTCTACTACAGCATCTTGTCATTCTAACTGGATTTAGTGGGAGGTTTTAGTGATGCACAGCCTTAACACTGCTTGGATCTGGATAAAAATATCCAGAGCCAACAGTTTGGACGTGACCATGGCAAACAGTTGGTGACAGTAGATGTGGCTCCGGGCCATGCTGTTTTGTCAGCATGTGGTGAGCCGGGCCAGCCAGCAGGTCCGTCGTACAGAGGCACTGAACCTCTCCTTCGGCTTTTCACCTCTCATCTCTCCTCCTGCCGGTCTGTGTATCTGTATCCGCTAAAAACAACTGCTCTATCTTGACCATGTTTTACTTAATGCTTCTAGAAACACGCTCTCGTGTATATGGTGCTGAGTGTTGAGCTACAATCAATTATACATGTTCTGGGTGAAATAGGGAAAAGAAAGAAGATTCCTGTATAAGACAAGTGTGGTGCTGTCCATGGTGCTGAAATGAAAGAGAATATCTATCTATCTATCTATCTATCTATCTATCTATCTATCTATCTATCTATCTATCTATCTTTTCCAACATGCAGCCAACCTCTTTTGACCCCCACCGCTGCATGAATGACTTGACAAGCAGATGCCTCTGATTTGCTGCAATTTAGGCTTAATTCAATTTAATAATCCAACATATGGACAGGTGCAGGCAGCAGAAGACAAACCCATCTTTCTTTCTCAAGGGGCTGAGGAGTCTTACCTTCAGAGATAAGAGGAATTCATTTGTGTCACATCGAAGGTGGTGGGGGCTCCTCGGAGCTCAGGTCCCGACCTCTGCCGCTTCTCAGCCCCCGAGCAATGAGAGCAATGGAACAGGAAGAAGTCCCCAGTGTTTGATAATGTAATCAGCCGAACACTGATTTCAATGGGGGTGCAGGAAAAGCCTCGAACAACTGATCCGTTCCAGTTGTGAGTCCTTTAAGCAAAATCCTCTCGTTAATGCTGTTTGTTTCTACTTTTCCAAACACACTCTTGTCATTCACATCCAAAATAATATCATGTCCGATTCCATACTCGAAGAGAGAGAGAAGTGAAAAACTCTCCCAAAACGAGCTCCAATTATAGAGAGCAGAAATAAAGCTGATTTCTGGGAGAGGTCTTTTTGTGCCGCCTGCAGCCACGCACACGCAGTTGCATCCAGCGCTTGTCTGGAGTTGTTTGAACAGAATAGAGACTGGTTAACCAACGCTGGCCGCAAAATAAAGCACTCCTACGCAAACACCATCATCAGCATCATCATCGTGAGCAGCCTCAGCAGCGCGTGTGTTGGAGGAGGAGACGCAACTCTCGACATCTCCATTTCAACAACCAGTTTAGCCACCGTCCGAGGAAGAGGAGGAGGAGGAGGAGGTCAGATACTTGCTGTGGAGCTGCTCCAGGTCCCGGATTTCGTTCTTGCGCGCTCCTCTTTCCGACCTTTTTTCTTTATCTATGCTATCTCCTCCCTCTCCTCTATGTTTCTCTCATAGCGTCCCATCTCTCTCGATAAAGACCGACCTGCCCAGATGCTCCAAAGTGCTCGCAGCTGCTGCCCACAGAATAAAACCTAGAGGAAGGGCTGTTGTTGTTGCTAGAGCTCCGTGTAATTGTAGATTTCTGCGGAGCGACGTCCAGCGCTGCATGCACGCGCGCAGAGGCGAGTGAAATGCGCTTTCGATCCAGAGGTGGCTCCTCCGAGTGCCTCCGGAGCCAGTGAGAGAACGCAGCCTGGAGAGGGCAGACTGGGAGATGGCGCTTTAGTCACAGAGACAGATTGGCCATGGGTGCGGGAGAGAGGAGACAAAAGAGAGAGAGAGAGAGAGAGAGAGAGAGAGAGAGAGAGAGAGAGAGAGAGAGAGAGAGAGAGATAAAGAGAGGCTGGATGAGGTCCCTTTAGATTTTGGTGTAGTAATCTGTGACATGTGCGCATTGAAAGGAACCTAAGCCCAATGTAGTGTGGTTATAAATTACACAGACATCACAACTGGGTTGACTGCAACATTTATTTTTTTAATTAGGAGAGTGGAATTACAACAGACGTTACTTTACGTTACTTGTTACTTTACGTTACGTCTGTTGTAATTTCACCCTTCTGATCCATGATTAGTTTTTGCGTAATCTTGTTATGAAACACAATAAAACAAGGAACGGAGTAATTGAGAAGCAATGGATTGTTGAATCTGTTTATTATAACACCAGATAGTACAAATACATGTAAACATAAAAACACACCACGGAAGAAATCCACTATGCGCAAATCAATCAACTGAAGAGTGAGTTAAGCAGTCATGCTTCTTGAGGTGATGCTGAAATTGAGGTTTATTCTTTAAATGAACAAATTATTCTTTTTTATATATTGCAAAAGGAAAATCCTGCGAAACAGTAACTTCCTGTTCATCCCAGATCACCTGATGAAGTCAAAAACTGTTTAAGTACTGTTGAGAAAACTGTTTTTAAGAATGCATGGCTCGGGAGTGGCGTGTGTCATCTAACCAGAATGTTGGTGATTCGATTCCCACCAGAGTGTCCTTGGGCAAGACACTATACTGCAAATTGTGCAAAGAGTGTTTGAGTGACTTGGGACAAAATAAGCTTTTCACTGTATTAATGTGGGTTAGAGATAAGAACTGTGGTTAGGTTAAGGTTAAGGTAAGGTATTAAGTGGTCATGGTAAAGTTTAGGGTTAGGGCTAGGTGCGTGTGTCATAAGAAAAAAAGCTAATCACAGAAAAGCACTTTTGAGTTTCTCTTGGTTATAACCTCTACATAACAATTTGGGAATGAATTGTCAACTGTCAATATATGAATATATGTGTGTGTGTGTGTGTGTTTGTGTGTGTGTGTGTGTGTGTGTGTGTGTGTGCGTGTGCGTGGCCGTGTCCTCAGATAAACCCTGCGCGTGTATTACCAGCCAGCGTCACACTGCAGCCTCCTGTGGCCCAAACCTGAAAGTCAACCTTCAGTGTGTCCTCCCGTCCCTGCCGGAAACCAGACGCCGCTGCAGAATCCAGAGTGGATTCATTAAACTAAAGTCCCGGCAGTTAATCACTCAAACTACATGAATATGTGACAGCCAGCTCTATAAAGATAATTTGAAAAATCACACCTGTCCTCTCTGTGGGAGATTTAGCCAAGGTGGGCTGACGGAGTGGCTCAGTGTCTGGAACAAAACGTTCATTAGATTCAATTTGGGCAACGTACGGATTCAAGTGAAAGGATCATTCTTCTCTCTTTGCATCTCTCTCGTGTCACTTCACTCCGCCTCGATCCCTCTATCACCATATTCAGACGATAGTTTCCCACTTGTTACCCTGTCCCTGTGATGTGCTGCTGGTGCGTCTCTTTAAGTCACAGTGTTCTCGTCATGTCAGCCTCCCAAACTGTTCCTTCACTTGTTTTTACTCCCCCCCCCCCTTCTCTCCTTCTCTCTCTTCTCTCCCCAAATTCTTCAATCATCGTCTCCTTGAATTATCCAGTCGCTCCCTACAACTGCTCCCCTCTCCCATTCAGATCAGACTGAGGGCAGTTTGAGGCAACGCTAAGAGAAGCAGTGTTTTTATTGCATTCATTATTCAAAGTCACAGAAGTGGAGATTAGAGCACTTTGAGAGTGTGTGGTGTTGAAATATTTATACTAGGAGAGAAGGAGATGGTTGGATGGGTGGTGTGTGGAGGTGAGTTTGTATCCATCCCCCCTCTCTCTCTCTGTTTGTGTGCGTGTGTGTGTGTGTGTGTGTGTGTGTGTGTGTGTGTATGTGTGTGTGTGTGTGATATACCACAGTGGCTCAACTCATATTCGCAGCTTTTGTCCTTTTTTGCTCAAAATACAATTATGTTCAGAATTTAAATTAAGATTTTATTGTGAACACAATCATATATATGACAGCTTTTCGTTTAAATTATTGCAACTCAGTTTTAAATATTTGTTTTTGTAAAAGCTGGAGAACTTAACAAGCAAAGTGGGCTCTGCTTTGTGGCCCCAAACCCCAGGGGCCCCCAAAACCTCCCGGATTCACTTCAGGTCATATTGGCAAGCTTGTCAGGAATTTGCACAGTTGACCTTCAAGAGAGATTAAACAAGCTATGAAAACATGCATGTGTCAGTTCACTAATCTTTGAAACATCTTTACTTGGATATAATCAAATTCCTGTAAACTAGCAGGACTTGTGAGTCTCTTCCTCTTTCTTTACATAACAACACCGTCATATTTGCTTGCTTTATTGAACTCGAAGGTCATGGTATACAAACACAGTATGTACACAGTGCACAGAGGGCAGATAGTGATGGGGGTTCATGCTTCAACTGGGTCACCACCTTTGGCCTCCTATCAGGTTAATGCAGCCAGTTTATTTGGGAAACTTGTCAGAGACTTTAGCAGAAAGTTTTCAACTAAAGCTTAAGTTTCTTTTTTTATTGAAAGGAATTGCTGCGATGTTATTTTTTTCCACTTTAATGGAGATAAGGAGGCAATATACAGAATATGGTAAACCTGGCAATAAATACAAAGAATGTAGATTATATTCCTAAAATTACAAAAACTATACTTACATTATTTATCTTTAATGCAGTGTCTGTAATTGTTTGAGTTATAATATACAGATAATGTACCGTTAATTATCACACAAACCACAGTATATGAAGTAAACTTATGGATCATTTGGAGTCTGAACGGCATCTGAGTTTCTGTGTGTCCATGTTTGTCCCAAACAGAAAGCAAAGCATGATGGGAAGGTTTTGGGGAGAATATCTTGATTGTTCACCAGAATAATGTCACATACACCCCCAGGCTTTCTTTTTTTTGCATAAATACACCCACAGACATGATTACACAAGGGCCCATCATTTTCTCCCTGAATCCGTTCCTCCCACCCATCGCCCATTCTACACCCCCCCCCCCCCTTCCCTCCCTCCAGATCACTGTTTACTTTATGGTGTTTCGTCTCATTTGTGTTTGCTGACACATCAGCAGCGGCGGCAGCAGCAGAAAGACGTGTGTATGTAAGAGAAACGAGAATACAGAGAGAGAGAGAGAGAGAGAGCGGCTGATCAGCACTAATAGAGCGAGAGAGGGAGGGGAGACAGACGTGGTGAAGAGCAAGAGAAGTGATGGTGTAAATGATAAAAACAAACAACTATCGCACAGATACAGAGACTCACAGAGAGAGAAGGAGAGAGAGAGAGAGAGAGAGAGAGAGAGAGAGAGAGAGAGAGAAAGAGAGAGAGAGAGAGAGAGAGAGAGAGAACACATGAATACCAGAGACATTAGAAGGACACATAGATCTCTGTTTGCCTCAGGGACAAACAGCCTTTATTACATTAACCAACATGTTACCAGTCTATGTCTTTCTGCTCTGCTCTCTTTCTGTTTTCTGCTCCTCAACAATCGTTTTCTCTCTGAGCTTCTTCCGAAAATAAAAGGATTCAGTGGTTCGGCGTCATGTGCAGAACACAGAGTTTGAACTCACCACACGGCTCATTTCAAGATGAATTCACAGAAAGTGGACATTTATTGACTCGTCCCTGTAGACTCGGATGTGAATGTGCAGAAGCCACGTACAAAATGAGGTTGAATCTCCTGTAAACTGGATGATGGACGTGATCAGACGGAGATGTGTGTGGAACCCCTCTCACAGGTTTGTTGACTACACCTGCCGCTCGGTGTGAAGTTGATTTTCATATTAGTTTTTTTATTCTAATGTTCCCATGACTATCTCCCTTTCATTATCTTTTCAAATCCCATGTGCATCGACTGATCCAGGAATGGTTTTTGTACGTGTTTATACTTGATGTTCTTCTGACTTAATTTACTGGGGGGGGGGGGGATTTGGCAGCTGCAGGTTATCAGTTCAACCAAAGACTCTACCAGAGGATTAGCACCTCATTCAGGCAGAGAAGAAGAAGAAGAAGAATCGCAGAAATCACTTGCAGATATGATCACCTGAAATTAAACCTACACGTTGGCAGAACTTGATTTGACTCATTTCCTTTATGTTGTTAACTTACTTGACGATTCTGATCTTCAATTTTGATGTCATGATGGCTTTACTTAGTTTAGTTTTTTTTATCTCTGTATTCATTTATTTTCCTGTTTTATGTTAAGCACCGTGTTTAAGTACTTTTCAAAGGAATACAAATGTACCTCGCTATGATCAGATCGACTGTATAGGGACAAATTTGTTTATATAAGTGGGAAATGTGAACCAAACTCAATAACATGTCTTGTCGGTTTAGAAACTGCTGTCAAGGCAAGCTGATGTTGTTCTCTGGTTGTGTGACATTGTCCTGAAAACGCTGAATAAACCGAAGTGATTAATAACCTGTCTGTTTGTGTGTTTCTAAGCACATTCACTCGGTCAAAAAGGGCGACTCTGACCTGTGAGGACACCAGTGACACAAGGCAGCAAAAACAGGAGGAACATGCTTAAATATGTTTAACAGCTGTTAATGGAGCAAATATTCATAAACCAGTGATTTAATTTAAGGTGAACAATCCCAAGAGGTGGAAGGAAGGTTCAAGAGGTGTTTTTGATCGGGTTGCCTGATTGGAGTTTCAAGGTATCTTTAATGGTCGACCTGCTTTGGTCGTCTCCTTAAGACTTTTTTTTCTGTCCTATAGAAAAGAATAAGGTTATTTCAGAGAAAGTTAACTTAGCTTAGCATAATGAGTGGAAACAGAGGGTTCACTTATCAGAACGTCTTCATAACTCTAAAATGACATTTTATAACGCAGGGGATCTTCCAACTCGAACACAATTTTACAATTCTTTAAGACTATGCAGTCACCCACACGTTCTGCTCTTTGTCCACCAAGTGAATTTTCCAAAAACTTGAACACATTTCCAAGTGTTTCCCACTTGACCTGTTCCTTTGATACTTTCAGAGCAAATCAAAAACATACTATAACTATTGTCCTCTTGTCATTCCCTCCGCATTTCCCCCCCTACTCGGATTAAGTCTCATCTGTGGGGGAAATTCTAAAGAACAATATTTGATTTCTCTTTAATAATCTCTTCCTAATCCATTTGTCCGATTTAACAAACCTATTGTTCACCAAAAACAAACACACAGACTTGAGCACACAGGTTTCTTTTCTCCACAGGGGCTGTTCTAACCTTTGAAACCAACCTGAATGTGTCCTTCTTACTTTTGAAAGCAATAATTGACAGTTTGATTAGGTCCTTCGCAGCCTGAGGCGCTGGCTTAAGGAAACGGCCTAATACATTAATGCCTTGTCTACAGCCCTGCAAGTGCTCGCTGCCCCCTAAATCCACTTTGAATCAAAAAGACAAAAGAGGAAGAATGGTGCTTGGAATATATTTTTTGGGGGAAAATGGAAATGAGTGATACATAGTGATGCCAAAGCACAAAAAGACAAAGAGGGAGCGAGCGATCACGTTAGTTGAAACTGATCGTGATAATGTCCATGTTTGAGTTTGGATCAATTATGGGCTGGCAGATGTGCAGAATCATGGTTGACCCCAGGGCTTAAAGAATACAATCCAATTTCCCTCAACAAATGTAATGCAATTAGGCTGGATAAAAACAGACATGTCAGAAGGGAGGGGTCTCTTAAAAAACCAGTTGAAGGGATGAGACAGGACGAGAGACAAAGCATTTAGTCCGAAGAAAGAGACAACAGCTGCATGGAGCGGCTTGGACACAGACAAAGACTGGAAAGTTGAAGAAACTTCAGAAAATGACGGCCTGAGAGGACAGAAGACATGAGAAGAAAAGAGTAAACCTCACCTGAGCACCACGGGGGAAGATACTGAGTCTGCTGTGGCTGAAAAAGAAGGGCGGAGCCGACAAGGTAAGAACCAGTGAGTTCGCAGAGCAGATAAAGAACTACAGCTTTTTTCTTTTCTCACAATTTTGGACTGAGCCCTAAATGAGGATCCTCAGCAGGAACTTTCGCCTTCAGGACATCACCATCATGTATTTCACCGCCCTGGGTGCCCTCATGGTCATCTTGGTGGCTTCTTACCAGGCTCCCACCAACGCCTTTAACGTGTCCGACCTCAAACCGAGCTCCTCTACCCCTCTGCCCCCTCTGGCCATGCCCTTCCGTATGCCCCTTGACCCGCGCGGGGAGCTCCATCTGTCCTGGAACGTCAGCTACGCCACAAAGGAGGTGTTCATGGCACTGAAGGTTGCGGAGCTCAGGTATGGCGTGGTGCTGGGGATGTCCGACCGCGGGGAGCTGACCAACGCCGACCTGGTGGTGCTGTGGGACTCTGGGACCGAGAGCTTCTTTGGGGTGAGCGAGCCTTTTGTCTGTAGGTCTGTAAGTCTGACTGACGCATGATTCAACTCAATGTCGAGTCTCTAAACCGACAGTGTGAAAAAGACTTCTTACAATCTCTGAACTTCTCTCTTTGTTCATTTGTGAAGTTCATAAATGAGCAGGGATTACATGAGAGTCTTGGAGCAGCAGAGGATTCTCTTTTCTCGGTGTTCCTCGTCTGTCTGTGGTCCCCGAGGCGTGAGATTGGTGTCTTTGCCCGAGGAGCCGGCGAGCGGCTCGCTTCGTGATCACATACGTAGTCGCTAAAGGATGTTATCGGGCCCTGCTAATTGAAAATCAGTCAGACTGCACAAATAGCTGAAGTTCATCTGGGAATCATTAGCACACATTAGCATATCAAAATTGTGTCCTGTGCTGATAAGGATGAGTAAAAATGCCAGACACAGGGCGGGGCCTTTTGAATAAATCCAAATACATTTTCCTGATTGCTGATAATTCTTTCTGGAAAAAACCTTAATCTTAAAACAAAAATCCAATTTACCTTAGTTTTCATTTGCATTTCTACCCATTGTTTTAGTGTTGAGATAGAATAAAGGAAGGAGAAGCAGAAAGCTCAGTGAATACAAATTCAATGCAGATAAAGAGACCTTGTATAATATGTATGTAGAATGTGTGCCGTCACTGCTCCTGCTCACTGTGCACAAATAGGTCTTTACAGTATTTTAATACATGCAGCTAAATACCCAATAAAGTATAACATTGTGAATGAAACACTGCCCATAAAGACTACATGTTACCAAGGCAACTATATTTAAATCGCTCATCAAGTACAGTAATTCCTCAATAAATTATATTTTTTTGAAATTGTATTTTCATCCAGGTTTATTTTGAACCTTTTTAGCATATTATTTAGCAATTACTATTTTAACACCAGTGGTGTATAAAGTACTTGAAAGCCATACTTGAGTAAAAGTACAGATATCTTACCTGAAAGTGACTCCGGTAAAAGTAAAAGTCACCCCTGTCAGAGAATGACTTGAGTAAAAGTCTTAAAGTAGCTCATATTAAATGTAATTAAGTATCAAAAGTATCGGGTGTTGAAATGTACTCAAGTATCAAAAGTAAAAGTACAAGTACAAACATTTAAAATGCTAAGTGCTTTTTATAGTAGGCCTATACAGACACAAAACAACCCAACATTGTTCTCATCAGGATTTATTTCCACTGACTGAAAAATTATACAAAGGGACTGCAAGTTACTATCAGGTAGGCAGGCAGGTAAGACAGATACAGAAACAGACCGACAAAAGGTCAGCCCAAGCGGATGATAAGTGAGTACCTGTCGCAGGCCCAGCTTAAACGCCTCAAGTATATTTGGTTACGCCTCAAATGTGTTTGTCTTCTCCCGGATGTCCTTGACGTGCTCTGTTATACAAGCAGTAAGAATATATTTTTAACAATACCCTATTTGCACTTCTGTTATTTTCTTACATTGGTTGCTTTGCAAATTATTACATGTGGATTGTTATTGCATATGCCTGCGTTCATTCCCCCCCCCACCCCCAAACACGCCGCCGAACCTGCACATCTTCCCAAGGCAGCGGGCACGCGAGTCAGCGAGAGAGACGTGCGCCGTGCGTAGAGGCGCGCCTCCGCTGCTCGAGTAACGAGCCAGTTTTGAGAATATACGAAGTAGAAAGTACAGAAATTTGGAGAATGGAAAAGTAAAAGTAAGAAGTCGTCAGGAAAATCAGTGCTCAAGTAAAGTACAGGTATGCTTAAAAATCAACTTAAGCACAGTAACTAAATATTTCTGCTTCGCTACTTCCCACCACTGAATAACACACACACACACGCACACACACACACACACACACACACACACACACGGACATATACATTTTTTTTGTCATGGGATTTAACCAGAAATATAAATATAGTAGTTGTTCTCTTCCGTTCTCATATTCGAGTGACACATTTACATCAATATCCAGTATTTAACGAGAGAACCAATAGATTCCACAGCAAACCCCCAGACATGCTGATCATTTCTCAGGAGGCGACGCGCTGCAGGATTTGCAGGTGAAACAAAAACTCCAGCTCAGGACATGGACATGAAATATCAAGCTGGTGCAGGTAAGAGAGGATGACTCCACATTTTGAAAATCAGGAGACAGGGTACATGGGAGAGTCCACGGTGCAGGTTGGGAGTGAAAACACTTTCTGTAGTATTTCTGAAGCTAATGGGCCCTCAGCAATTCAAATAAGACAAACCAAGAATCTTTTGGTATGAAATTCCCTCCAACAAGAAGGAGAGCTTGTAGAATGTGTCATTTTGTAAATTAATATAGTCACTGTCTCTCAGTTCTATCTACTGATGTTGTAATTTATGTATTCTCCACATGGCCATGTAACACACATAACACATACAGCCCACATATTTTTCTTTATATATATTTTTATTTATATACACAGTCTGTATGTATTTTCATAATTGTTAGCTTCAAAATCTTTGCAGTTTGTTCAGAACAGTTACATAAGAGGGAACGAGAGGGAGACAGACCTCAGGTGCTATTCTGGACAGATATGAATGTGATAAAACAGAACGGAAGCAGAAGGGCTGAGCTGTTGCAGAGCGTCCTGGCAGAGAAGAGGAATCTTCTGCACCGGGTTGGGAAGGTTTCACGAACCACTGACAGACAGCCAAATTAAACAGTGTCAATATCTGCTTGTTTTAAAATGAACAAACACTATCTTTGGTCAGGTCACATTTATTTGACCTGCATAATCGAGCTGTTTTCGAGAGAGGACTGACCACTGTCTTATATCGACCTCATAACCAGTGTGTGTGTTTGATTTTTTCATAGCATGTGTGTGTTTTCCCGTAGGATGCGTGGAGCGACAGCGAGGGTCGCGTTTCCCGTGACAGCCAGCAGGACTACGAGCTGATCGAAGCCAAACAGAAGCCCGACGGATTCTACCTGCTCTTCAAACGACCTTTCAGCACCTGTGATCCCAGAGACTACCTAATCGAGGTGTGTGTGTGTGTTTTTGTGTGTGTGTGTGTGTGTGTGTGTGTGTGTGTGTACACATGTTGTGACTATAACTGGATATAGACGATTTCTTGGACTTGTTAACTCAAGTTCTGCATTGCTCAGAAATATTTGGGTTGGCCTCTGTTTCTCTCCATTTAACAAAATCCACTTGCAATTTTGCAAAAAGTGTAAAAATAATGGCTCCAAGTTTTTCTGACAACTAAAAGACCTATATCTGATATAGCTGTGACTTTGCTCCTCTATTCTCACGTTAAGTTTGCTCCTCTCGTTTGAGCTGTATAAACTGCTGTAAAGCAAACAGGGCACTGGACTTGATGACTGAAGAATCCTATAAAGAATTGATGACGTGCAGGACATCCTAACAGGAGGAGTTAGCTCTTTCTTTTTTTAACATCAGACAGAAGATACTTTACTGCAATACGACTCCTGTAGTTGTGTTGCTTATCTTTCTGCTTAATGCTCTGCTTTATTTGTTTTATTAATTTGACATGTAAACCATTTTAAAAGTCAAATGCATGACTCAGGCTGCAGCCAGTGAACAGTGGACACCTTCAGCACACAGAGAGCAGTCAGACAAATCGTTAAAAAGCTATAGGCAGAGGCTAGGGTAAAAAAAAACTAGAAAACATTAAAGACAAAAGAACAAAAATACAATGTCAGTGGCAGGGAACAGAGATGAGCTGGCCCCAAGGGGAGATAGCACAGAGAGTAAATACAGAGGCAGGGGACACAGGTGCACCACATCAGACGCACATGAGGCGAGGAAGTGTGGATCTGAATCGGAAGGGCAAAAGGTGCGTGACACAAAACAAAGCAGGAAACTGCTTCACAACAGGATGACACGACCCAGGATGCAGTCTGGGAAATCACACCTACGGCCTCAAGTTGAGAAATCAGGTCTGTCAGTCCTGAACCGACTGACCTAGACAGTGAGATAAAGATGGAGGAGAGGAGGGTGTTGGTGTTTGTGTGCAGCCTGGAGATCAACACAGCGTGTGTAAACTCTGCGTGTTCCCATGTGTGAGTGAGAAGGTGCGTGTCTGTTGTGTGTCTGCTGTATTTGGTGCGTATGAACAAGCGATGAGGATGCGTGCAGAGCTGCGGACATGACAAACTCACAGAGTCGGAATGATCAGCACAATTTCCACTGGAGCATTCGTTATCATAATTATGGTTTCCATGGCACCGCGTCAGGCCGCCAAGTCGCAGACACAAAACCCTTTGCACATTGCTATGACAACACAATAAGTTCTCTCTGTTAATACAAAGTCTATTAGTTTGAAATGCACCTCCCTGCTTTGTATCCATCAAACATCCTCTCTGTCCTTATTGTTTCTGGACAGGAGGGAACCGTGCACATCATCTACGGCTTCCTGGATGAACCGCTCGCCTCGCTGGAGCAGCTGAACCTGTCCCGCATCCGCACGGGGGTTCAGCGGGTGCTGATGCTGCGCCCCGACACCCCGGACCCCACCCTGCCCCCGGGCCTGCAGACGCTGGATGTCCTGTCCCCGAATATCTTCATACCAAACCAAGAGACCACCTACTGGTGCTTCATCCAGAAGCTGCCGGAGAACATGCCCAAGAACCACATCATTATGGTGCGAAGGTGTATTCAGGGCGGGGGGGTTTAGATGGAGGTGGAAGCTCTCACTGCTCCATGTTTCCCAGCTGGGTGGAGAGAAAAACATGAGCTGCAGTGTTACGGTTACACACAGGGAACACATAAAACAACACGACTTTCTCTTATGGGTGTGTGTGTGTGTGTGTCTGTGTGTGTTTCTGTCAGTATGAGTCAATGATAACTCCAGGTAACGAGGGCATTGTGCATCACATGGAGGTGTTTGAATGTTCCCCGGATGTCCCAGATGTTCCCGAGTACAGCGGCTCCTGTGATGACAAGATGAAGCCGAGCAAGCTCAACTCCTGCCGCCACGTGCTGGCTGCTTGGGCCATGGGTGCTGAGGTATGATGGGAACCAGACAGACACCCACACACGTCCTCTCATACTAATGTCTTCACAAGGACTATCACGCAGACAAACACACACAAATGCTATGCAGGTTTTCTGTGTGGAGACCAGAGAGTCTAATTGGAAGAGAGGGGCTCGGGATGAACTTGATTCTGGTCCAGTCCTCCAATCTATTATAAGAGATAAACAAAAACTCCTACAAGAGTAATATCTGCTCGACGATGTGTGAGCAGGAAACTTTGATCCCACACGTGGCGCAAGTTTATTAAGAGCCTGGAGGCAGTCTGCGTGTGGGAAGCACAATCACATCCAGATTCTCTAATACTTGTTTGCATGGACACTCACACACACACACATGAATGAATCCAGATACGCACGTACACTCCAGAGGTTGCAATGCACATGGCTTCATCATGGACCGCATTCTTTCCACAGCCAGATTGTTGATCAACCAAACACCAGGTCCACAGAGACTAAATCTAATTTAGCGAGAGACACACATGTAGATCGCAAACCTCTGCCAAGGCACCGAATCCACCATGTTCATTTGGACATATTTCTAAAACTATTAAATATACATATAAACTGTTAATTCCCTCTTGATCCAACTTTTACTCAGCTACACATAGTGCTTGTTACAGGCTTGTTGCCACATTTGTCACTGTACAGCTGCTGAAACACCGAAATCAAGCCCTTTACAATTCGCCAGATCCAGATTTGTTGGATCTGAATCGGTTCCCTTAATATCAAGAATGTTAAAGAAAGAGAAAAAAGCTAAACTTGATGGATTCTTTGTTGGCTCACGTCCCATTCTTCCATCAAGTGTCATGGAAATCCATTGCGCAGTTTTTGCATAATCCTGCTGACAAACAAACAAACAAACAAACAAACTAGAACGACACTCAGTGCAGCGCTTATCTCCGCCAAGGCCCAACAGTCCCGTTAAATGAAATCAAGCTGCAAACAGGGAAAATATTGAAAAACATTTTGTATAGTGGGTTCTTCCGTGAGCCAGAACACAGCCGATGTCTTTGAGTAATCGAAAACAAATACAGGAACCAACCAACAATCAAAAAAACAAACGGACAGGGGGGAAAACATAACCACCTTGGCGGAGGTAGCAAACCAACAATCAAACAAACAAACAAACAAACAAACAAACGGACAGCGGAGAAAACATAAGTGGAATTAAAAAAATATAAATAGACCAGATTAGTAGCATATTTATTGGAACTATACATTTACCTGTGTGAGGAGAATACTTAAGTGTATGTCGATACATCTCAGAAAAACTGGGTTTCAGGAATTAAGGCCTCAGCAGGCAAACCAGACCTGTGTCATTGTTGGTTACCATAATAAACATGGTTACGTTATGGAAAGCTCCCAGTTTGGTGTGGGTTACAGAAAGGTCATAGTTATGGTGAGGTTACTATCATTTTCACATCACATACAGCTGTACAAAAACATCCTCTGACTTCCTCCCCTCCTCCTGTCATAATTCCCTCAGCCGCCACACTAACCACGGGGTTGTAACGAGGTGCTCGGACAGACATTGTACAAGGTCGTCTTTTAGAGGCGGACAGTTACAAGCTCCCGACCGGAGACGAGCACCTGTTCATCCCATTTCAGTCAGTCACACACCAGGCTTTAAATCACAGCCAGTCACCGGGCCACCGACCAGCCGGCTGACCGGGGCGAGCAGCAGGCCCCCCCCGCTAGTCGCATAAAGCAAAGAGGACAGGGAACGGCGAGCCTGTCACCATATTTCTCTGCTCGGCACGGCGCTTCTATCCCAGCCAGCCTGGGCCCCACTCCGATTGGATTATCTGCCGGCCAAACACAAACGAGTTAAGAGGCCTTCTGTGAGCTGTGAGCTGCGAAGACAAGATTAGGTGGGAAACATTCAGGCCTCTTTCATCACCTCTTAATAGTGTTGTTTTATTCTCCGCGGCATCGCATCAGAGGGGAAACGTGGCCCCCGTGGAAACAACGGAGGAAGAGGAGGGTAGAGTTGAGGATGTTTGAAGGAGGAGAGAAACAATAATAAAGGACGCTGACAGATTGCAAAGACAGAGGTCGGCACCAGAAGAAAAGAAGTATGTGTGTCTGTTTGTGTGTGTGTGTGTGTGTGTGTGAGCAAGGAGAACGCGAGCCTCTGAGGATTTCACTATTTCATATTAAAGCGAGATTAAACAAATCAATTCTTTCTTCCATCACATACGGTATCATGAGTAGAGACTTAAGATTGGCCTCTCTCAGAAACAGGCGGTGAACCAGGATCAAATCAAGATTCCTCGATAGACAGCGCGGGAGGTTTGACACCCAGGGGGACAGCGGTGACGGAAAAATAATTTTTTTCTTGCTTTGATAAGCAGAAAAAAAAAAATCTGAATCCAAGGAGTGAAAGACGAGGGAAAAGAAAACGTACCTCACAAATTCAATCAATGTCCCACAGGGCGGGTGCAGACACTAGAATACAAAGTTTTTCCCGTATATAAATCCATGATAAACATTGATTCCCAAATGGTCTCAAACTAATTTGTTGTAAATAGTTGATGTAGAGATTAACGTGATTTGAAACGTTAGTTTACCGAATCATAATCTGTTTGTAATCTCATTTTCAGTTTTTTAACCTATGACATGGATACTCATTCAAACTTACTGTTCAGGCAACGGATGCAAACATTGGGCCTTTGTTGAATCCTGAGGCCACAACGTTGCTTATCTCCATGAATCAGCTTGTAATATTCGCACAACAGAAAAGTTAGAAATCCAATTTTCTTTTGCAAGATTTTCTGAACATCCGAACCTCTGTCAAACCCCTCAAGTGGCTTCCCCTCTCTTAAATGTAACATGTCTCCTAACAACAAACCACACGTAATCAGAAGGAGGATATGAAATCTAAAAAGGTTTTTACTCCACAGCTCTGAATCTTCTGTAAGATATTTGAACAGCCTTTGCTACAACTTCAAAGCAACTCTGCATAAATGAAGGATTAATGAATTGTGTGTGTCCTGAATTTATATGTGTGTGTGTGTGTTTGCAGGCTTTTTACTACCCTCCTGATGCAGGGCTGCCTATGGGTGGACCAGGATCCTCAAGGTTTCTTCGTCTGGAGGTTCATTATCACAACCCTCTGCTTATATCTGGTACATAAAGTACACATGTAAACACACACAGACACACACACACACACACAGACATGCGCTCCGTCTTCAGCTCCCTCTTTCTTACTAACACACACAGAAGCAGCAGGAGTCTCTGCAGCTCACCCGAGGAGCCCGGGGCTTCTCTTCAACGGAGCGATTCATTTAAAATCTTTCCAGATATACCTTTTGATGTCGGCTGAAAAGACCCACTACAGACTTGTCTCGTCCTGATCTGACCCTTACAGTGTGCACATCTCCTCCATGCCATCTTCCAATGCTCTGCACATCTCTCTTGTTGCAGAGTTTTGTCGCTTTCTGCTGAGATTCTGTGTATATGCTTGTCTTCAAAGAGGCAACAAAAGATCAATGAAGCTGAAAAACAAGTCCCAAGAATAGCAACAGCAAATCGCTCTGTGATCGATTTAGATTTGTTTTCCAAGACATTTAAAGTCTTCAAGAGATGAGATTAGGAAAATGACAGAAGACATTCGACTAAGTTCTCCAGCATGACTCCAAGTGGGACGGTGCTTATTTAACCTCTAGGCCACCAGGGCTCCTCCTCGATTTGAAAATGTCAAACTCAATAACATTTGAAAAAATGTGATCAAATTCACCCCTTATAGCTCTAGGAATATTGACAGACTCAAGTGATATTTTTGGCCTCTGTACACATAACACCTACATTCTGTATTCCCTGTATTTTTCTACATAAATTAATTACCAGATGCATGTTACCAGCAGCTGATGGAGAAGACATATTACATACTTTCACATACTTTTCTGAAATGCTAATCTAAACCTGCCTCCGAGATAAACCGATTCACCCCAGTTTGCATGTCTATTTTCGTTTATTCAGACACTTCATCGCCTGGTTTCACGATCTACTGAGAAGCAGACTGCATTTTAATATTCCATGATAATGTGCACGCAGGGCGTCGTGACTCATCCGGGATACGGTTGCATTACACCCCCAGCCTGAGGCGGTTTGACGCAGGGATCATGGAGCTTGGTCTGGTTTATACTCCGATCATGGCCATCCCACCCAAGCAGCACTCCTTCTACCTCAGCGGGTACTGCACCTCCAAGTGTACCCAGGCAGTACGTATACAGAATCTCATCGCATCATTTATGGTTCAAATGTCGCATAAACATTTCAGCTGCGGTGCCTCGTGTTTGAAGTTTGGTGTCTGTGGAGCACAAACGTCTTGGCAGAGGAAAAAAGACAGTTTTCTCCATTTGTCTCTTCAGGCTTTGCCTTCGGGAGGGATCTATATATTTGCGTCCCAGCTGCACACCCACCTGGCGGGGCGGGGGGTGCGGACGGTCTTGGTGAGGGGAGGCAAAGAGGTGGAGGTGGTGCAGGAAGACCAGCACTTCAGTACACACTACCAGGTGAGCAGCAGCACAGCTCAGTTCACCCAGAGGAGCTCGGTGCACAGATCTACTTTGGTGTAGAGTCTCTTGTGTTAGAGAGGAGATGAGCAGCGCCTGAAAGGAACCGCTGCATCGATTTCCTTCCTGTGGCTTCTATAACTAGAACACGCTGAATATTACGAGTAAATTCTTGAAGGTCGGTGGTGTTTTTGTTATAAACACCTAAACCAACGATGTCTGCCCATTGGTTCATGTGAATGTGATAATTAAAAATGGTCAGTGAAAAAACGTATAATTTCCGTCTATAAATAGAATTAATTATTCCTCAAACAGCAGGGCACTGTAGGTTCTAACGAACGAACGTGTTTAAAAAGTGTCCTCTCAGCGTAGCAGTGGTTCACATGCATGGTGCTTTGGTGAGTATTTCTGGCAGCACAGACGGTGCACGATATCGACTCAGAATAAACTAGAGTGGTACAAACTGAAAATTCAAGCTGCACCAAAATACACACACTCATAGATACCAGTCCCCAAAATATGCCCGAATTGTTTTCCCTCAAGGCCCATGAACTAATGTTGATGGGAAATCATCCGTCCACCAAGTTTGTGCCAGATCCTGCTTACAGAAAGTATTTGCCACACAGACAAAAAAGGGTTCATAGAAGGTTTTTATAATTTTGCGTTAGCTGACCTTAAGAAAAATGCAATATGTATAAGAAAATCAATAGAGCGGATTTGGAAGAATATTTAAACTGTGTCAAAATTCACATTTGCATCAATCTTTCTCCTTTTGGCTAAAACACTCAATTGGTTCTCTGTGGTCAGAAAACAGGAGAGATAAGACTCTTGCATATGACCTTTATACAAGTGTTGACGATAAGAAAACACAAAATGAAACAAAGGGCTGCTGGATTGTTTTCAGCTGATCTCAATTTGCTGACCTAGAAAGAAAGTTTGAGGTCTTCTATAGTGAAGTGGACACAGATATAGAGTCATGAGTTTATGTTTCATCGCAGAATAATAACACAGATTCATCCACAAAGCGTGAACCCTCCCCGTCCATCTACACAACATCCAAACAACTATTAACATGTGAAGAGACAGCAGTTGACATCTGTATTGTTTTGTTTCTGCACAACATCCTAAGGCAGGCACACACACACACACACACACACACACACACACACACACACACACACACACACACACACATACACACACACACTTACAGAGAGAAAGTGTGAGATAGAGTGAAAGAGGAGAAGGACATCTGCTCGACCGCCTGATAAAATCTCCAGCTGCCGTTGATGTCGGACTAATGTGAGTGAACCTGTGTGGTATCATTGGAGCATAAACCATTTTCAGCAAAGCTAATAGGCCTTTACACACACACATACACACACACAGACCGACACACACACACATACACAGCTAATGAAAGCTGCACCCAAGTAGGCATCAAAAGCAACCGGTGTTTCATCTCACTGTGGGTGAAAAAAATTTGTTAAAAGCTAAATGTCCAAATAAACACAGTTAAAATGCAACAGAGGGGAAATGCACAGTATAAATATATCGAGCACTAAAAAGGAATTCCATTTTGAACTATTGAAAAGCTTTAACGACTCCGGTTAAGTTGTGAGGGATCAGATGTGGAGCAGAGGAAAAAAAAAAAATGTCTGTATATTCCTGTTAATGTGTAACCTCTGTGTTCTTTCCCACAGACAATCCGAGTTCTAAGGAAGATGACAAATGTTTTACCCGTGAGTATATAGCGCACGACTTCGCCTGCATTGAAACGAACAGAGGCAGCAGCTGTTTTATTTTTCTTCTGGGCAGATTTTACTTTCAGACAATAATAACCTCAGCCGCGCTCCCCTGAATGGTGGCGATGTATTTTTCCCTTTTGCATTTAAAGTATTGCATTAGAACACCTTGCTGCTGTGCGAGGTGCTTGAATTGAGTTGAAATAGGGACAGACTGTAAAAATCAGTGCTGCGATATAGAAAAAACTCCCCACGGACGGACCAGATAAAAAGCAGCTGAGCTTCACAGAGCAACGCTGTGCAGAACAGCAGTGAACTGGCCACTGGCTCTCTGAAAAGAATGATAACTCTGTCAGTAATCTGAATTTATCTGCAGCCTTCTTTGTCGAATCTCACAATATGGTGAACGGCTGCTGTGTGTGTGTGTCTGTGTGTGTGTGTGTGTGTGTGTGTGTGTGTTTGTGCCTGGTTCTGCAGGGCGACGTGCTCATAACAAAGTGCACTTACAACACAGAAGACAGGAGCGGGCCCACAGTGGTGAGCGGCCCACCATCATTACACAGCACTATTTTCCTAATGCTTAAGTTCACCTTGAGCGCTGAGCACAACAGAATAACCCTGAATCGTCTCCTTCATCCTCCTCCCTCCTTCTGCACCTTCACCCTTTTTCCTTCCCCTCTCATCTGCCCCACCCCCCCCCCCCCCCCCCCCCTCCTCATCTTCACCTTCCCTTCCCACGTCTCCTCAGGGCGGTTTCAGCATCACGGATG
The DNA here is from genome assembly GCF_949316205.1 of Platichthys flesus. Lineage (NCBI taxonomy): Eukaryota > Metazoa > Chordata > Actinopteri > Pleuronectiformes > Pleuronectidae > Platichthys > Platichthys flesus. The sequence continues at coordinate 7,048,081 of NC_084963.1, forward strand.
AGATGTGCGTCAACTACGTTCACTACTACCCTCGGACTCAGCTGGAGCTCTGCAAAACCCATGTTGACCCCGGATACCTGCAGAAATACTTTAATTTCATTAACAGGTAGCACACACGTCCAAAAAGCTCATCTCCCTCTCTCCCTCTCTCCCTGACAGCCTTTGCTTAGCCACCTCTTCCATCCTTCCCTCTGGTTCCACCCCCATCTTCCTCCCCATCTCCCCTGTGACTAAGCAATTTTTGTTTTCGGCATTCGTCCCTCCCCCTCTTCATCCTTCACTCCCAGGGACCCGAGTGGTGATTACTTCTTTTAATCTCGAGAGCCGGATGCTTTATTTAAAGTGAGACTGCTCTTACTGCTTTCATTCAATCTCTGCTTCCTTTTTCTCAATCTCCCTCTGCCTCCCTCTTCTATCGGCTTTCCTTCAACCTCGCTCGGCTCACGCCATCCCCATCCTCCCGACAGGTTCCAGGGGAATGATGGGTGTGTGTGCGGCGACGTTGGTGTGACGGAGCAATATTCTCAGCTACAGTGGGATGCCTTCACTGGAGAAGTGCTCGACTCCCTTTACAGCACGGCCCCCATCTCGATGCACTGCAACCAGTCGACTGCACATCTCTTTCCTGTAAGTCCCCCCCCCCCCCTCCCCCCTTCCACACATACACACACACTTCAATGGACTGTCTAGCCCCCAATTAAACCAGTTCAAGAGTGGACATCTGTTGGACAAGAGTGTCAGACAAGGCCGAGCAGACATAACACTCTCAATGACACACACACACACAGGTTTGTGTACTTCTGTCTCAGACGAGGAAGTGTTTGGCTTGATCCATCGAGACGGAACTGGAGAACATAATGTAACATGATTTAGGTCTGGAAATAAGTATGTAAAGGATCAGGCAACACACAGCTGCTCATATACATAAATATCATATCATCATTATATACACCGATGAGTGTGTTGTGAGGACTCATTTTCACTTATTGTTTTTATCACAGCCCCTGAAAAGATGAAGTAAACACAAACGAATTTCTCTGGAACTTACTAAATGTTTAATGTGTTTTGGGGGGGGGATAAATCAACTATCTTCACAGTGGCCTGGCAACAGACAAACCTTCCAGCAGCCATCCTCACATTTTGATAAGATATTGCCAGATCCCGAATGCTGCACAGAATGATGAGACCTTTTTCCAAATGACCAGGCACAGACAAGGGAAACAGGACAAGAGCTCCGTCATGTGAAGAATCCAATACCCTCTGGTTTTGGCAGAGAAACTTTGCATTAATGTGGGAGCGGAGTGAAAATGTTTCCAGGGCCTTCAAGCTCAACCATGTGGGCGGCCTTTAAATAAACTGACAGCGAGGAGGGTCGCCGCTGAAAGGCATTTTATATACACAACCATTTTTGAAGATATTTGGGGGGTGGGGGGGGGGGGGGGTATCATCATGCATGAAATAAATTCAAAGTGATGCAGCCGTCCATCTTCTAGGCTTTGTTTTCTCGCTAAAACGCAGCAGTCACAGTTTGGCACTTTCTTGCGAGGGATACAGAGAAACGTATAATATATAAAAGGTGGAAAAGGACAACGAGAAAGGTACCATGCAAAAACTTGTGAGGGTCAACAGGGAAATCAACAACAGCAGGCAGCCACCTACTCATATAAAGACAGGCCGAGCTGGAGAGGCGCAAACAACAACACAACGATTTGAGATTTCTCAGCTAATGTTGATTTTTAAATGTACCTATGAACACGCAGAGGCACACACACGTACAACAGGTATGTTATGATGCACGGCTTTTGTCACTGTCGCTGCATGCACATAAAATCTGCACAGACGTTGTGATCAGAAAAACACACACAAAGTGAGTCATTACCATAAATAACATGGCACAACGTAAACAAGGTTGTATTCTATCATCTGTGTAAGTGACTCATAAATTTACTGACTGCCTGGAGAACCACTGGACCGGAATTAATCCCCTTGGACGTCATGACGGATTCAGGAAGCGGGGCTGGTGAAAAGAGGGAAGGAAGCTGCCTTTGTTGTGCCATATAAAACACACACTCGACACAACACAAGTGTGTCCTTGAGTGTGTTTTTTTCGAGCTGCACAATGATGGATATACTGCTCGCCGACAGCTGCGCAATTGCCTCCATAAAATCAGCCGTTGAAAATATCAAGGACGGTGCTTATTTTTGTCATAATTTGAAATGTTTAGGACCGAGCAGCACATCCCACGTCAAAGCCATCGTAAATATGTGTGTCTCTCCAGGGAGAGTGGGACAAGCAGCCCCTCCCGGTGGTGACGGAGGTCCTGGAAAAACCTCGGTACCCCTGCGAAAGAGGAGCCCTGCCCAGCAGCCGACCACCGACACCCCCAGTGTGAGCCCAGTCTGGGGGGGGGGGGCTAAACCTGTTGCAGGATAAATGTGTCCTGGTTTTATTTTTTGTGTTGAGGGAATAGCTTCAGGCCTCTATTGGGGTTTTCTGACATGTGCTGCATTTATTTGCTTATTATAAATTATAATTTTCACGAGTCATGTTTTAAAGCAGTGGAGCTGGACATCATTTCTGATCGAAGTGGGACGGACATATATGTGTGACTAGCAAATTGGTGCTATGGACAGAAGTGTTGTAAAGTATTCCTTATTTATCATTATGTAAAAGTAAATGAATTAGCTTGTGTCTCTTTCACATGTATTGTGTTATTTTTCCTTCCCCATGATTCTGCTGAGGACAACAAACATTACAACATGAAAGATTGTAACATGTCAATAACTGTAATAAATGCATAATAAATACACATGATACGGCAAATACATGCTTCACATGAGATAACCTTATATATAATGTCGTTTTCTACATGCTGTTGTGTTTCCTTGCATACTTTTGTATGTTTTCAATAATGTCACAAAAATGTTGGCAGTTAAAAAGGCATTTATTAACACATGAATGGCTTCGGACAGAATCAATCCCTAAATTAACATTAAGTTCATAATGTTGAACTGGTCAACGAGCCACTGATCACTTTTGACCTCTACGGCAGAAATAACAAGGATGCAACATTTTCGAAAAACCCTATTTAAAAAGCTCAGGGAGGAGAAATTAATAATTTGTCTGCACTTCACAGCACTTTTATTATCACCGTCACACTGAGGGAAGAGGAGAAGGTAAATTGCGCGAGGAGAAACCTGTGGTGTAGAGAACCAGCGGTGATAGTGTTTATCAGTAGGTTTCGCATTTCCCATATAAATCTTGTTATTAACCTGAGCTACTCCTTAGAACAACCATTCGAGTGATTAATGGTTTTCTGGGCAGAATCCATGAATCATTCCACATTAGTAAACATTTTTAGAGCCACACACACACACACACACACACACACATCTGAGAGGCGAGTTAAACACACGGACGCCCTCCTCGAGTTTCTACCACTGTTTTTAGCTGATGTTCACACAGTGCGTCGGTTCTTCTTTGGCCTGAAGAGCGTTAATGTAAACACACGACAGACGCACAGTTTGTAGTTGACTCGTAAGACACTCATGTAAACACACAGAATTACCAAAATAGCTTTAATTACTGTACATGCACCAGCACCAGGACTTAAGACATGAATCAGTTAACAAGGTGATAAACTAGTGTCTTCTTCTTTTCACACTTTCTCCTGAAACAGGAGCATTAGGAGCGAGCTTGTGTTAATAAGCTTGTTGTCACTTATTAACACAAAAGAGTTCACATGGAAAGGCACCAACAGTTGTTTCTGCACAGACTCAGGCTGTTGATTCAGCACAATGAATATGAGTGATTTTTTCAGGTCCTACAGGTCAGTCCCACTGAACCCATCACCAATCCACTTTAATAAGCTCTCAGTTTCAAATGATGAGTGTTTGCTAATCAGGCTCATGTGGTGTTTAATGGCCGCACCACGTAGATGCTTCCCAGTTTAAAGATACTGTTGGAAATAAGGTTGAGTCCATCGGCTCTCGTCTGGCGATGAATTCGCCTCTGGGGGCAAGAAGCAATATTTTAATATTTTAAGACTTCTTGTTTAAACAGCAGAAATCCAGGGACAAGACTTTTTAATCTTCCATTTGCCAAAACACTGTTTACAGTTACAGTCCGGACGCCATTTTGGCTCAATACCTGCATATGAAGGCAGGTAACTTAAAAAGCTGATTCATGTTGGTATATGCGTTCTCGCCTCTTTTGCTCTTATCTCCATGCCGACCCTTTTACTTGCAGGTGATCAAAGCCTGCTCAAACCGGATTGGTCAAACTAGAATCTGTTTACAGAGAATATTGTGAAGCAGATACACACAGTATTAGGTTCGACTTCAACATAAAAATAAGACAAACGGGAGTTCTTTAACTCGGTACAATGTACCAGCACGTTAACATCAACAGCTGCTTCTTGTTAACTGAACTCTTTCCCTGTCATCATACTTCCTCAGCTGTGTTTAGTCCCTGGTTGTTCCTCTCTGCGCCTCGGGCTGTTTCTCTTCTACCTGCTCCTCCGGCTCTGATGAACACTCACATCTAGACAACACACGAGCGAGTAACACTCATTTCTATCCGCACACGATCAGTCATTGTAATTCACTCCAGACACCTGCAGGGCATCTGTGTAGTAGTTTGGGAAAACTTGACGTATTCCCTTATATAGTTTTTTATGGTCTCGCAGGAAAAATGCACGAGAGATTACAGCACCACAACAGGATCAAATATATTGTGGACAATAAGGAAGAAATTAGAATTAACGGCCTGACAAAAGTAAAATATGGTGTCTATAAATTAGAACCATCCTCAAAATAAAGACAAACTTTCTCAGAATTTGGACTCAGACTCACCAAAGTCATGTGACCTAGCTAAGGTTTCCCATCAGTGCTACTGGAGAAGAGGAAGACAATGATGGTTCTGGAGCATAATGTTCAGAACTTTTTTAGATACTGAAATGCTCCCCAACACAAGCGAAACTTGAGTAGAGTAGCTATAGAAGTTACAGATGGAGCTACAGATGTACAGATGTACTTGGAAGGGAAAGTATTTCTTCTTGTTTAAATGAAGATAAGGGTAAAATAATGTTAAAAATGCTGTTACACACCATTTATCTTGAAAGATTAAGATGCTCAGTCAATATTTCATGAAACCTGTTATCTCATTATTTAAGATAATAAGTCAGTTTTTCCAAGGTAAGCAAGACTGTGGACACATGCACAAATATAGCAGTGACAAACCTTCACATCCAATCTGTGTGAGCTGGGGGCGGGGGGGAATAAGACATTTGCTTCCTGTGGCCAGGCAAATCAGCAGCGAGGCTTCGCGTGGAGTTCAACTTCGGTGAAGCCGTGATATTCCGCTGCATTCGTGTAAGTATGATCGTACCCTATGATTAGGTTTTGAGAAAGTTTCTCTTTATTTGAAGATAGTAAACCATTACTTGGTGAAAGTTTCTCATTATATTGGCTAACAGGATCCTTTTTCCTCTCATGTTGGCAGTAATGAGCTTCCATACACGCATATACATCTGTCACTTTCAGCCCTATTAGCTGTGATATAGTCTCAAAAGCCAGCAGATGGTGGAGTTAATGTAAAACTTGCCACCATTGCACCTTCAGTAGAGTCATGGGAGGGAATCACAATTACCGCTGTGTTTGCTGCCTGATTACAGGAGATAACAAGACATATTTACCAACCCCACAAATCCAGAGTGGACATCAACAACCTGGAGCCGAGACCTTAAATCACCTTTAAGACACTCAGACACAACAGACTCAATTCAGAACCTCTTCAACACCTCGATACAGATTTCAAACCGTCCATGAAAGAGAAGAGAAGAATCAGCTGCTCCTCCCTCAGCCTCGTCCTCCAACCAGAATGTGTTTGTTTTCAGTTTCTTTGTTTTTGTCGTCGGTGGTCCTCAAGCATAGATGCCTTTGATCCGTTTGTTCTCAGGATCGAATGGAGTTTTGAGGTGGGCCTTGGCCTTGTACGTCACTCCCATCCTCTCCAGGGTGAAGTCGCCGCTCTTTATGAAATCAGCACTCACCTGGTAGAGACAGGAAGAGAGAGAAGGAGAAGGAGAGAGAGAGGAGGGAATTTAGATTTCGGGGAAATGAGGGACGGCCGCAATCGAGAAGTGACAAATTCACTGTGTTCGTGTTTGACACCAGACGATGACACGGGAGTTCTAAAAGCACTGTGAGCAATTCATTCTCTCATGAGTCAATGTCAGGTCCCTCGTAGCACAGAGAGGCAATTTACCCTGACTGACTCCCTGTTCCCCCCTTGCAGCTCTGCAACCCAACTGTCACAGACGCACACAGAGAGAACATCTCTCCCCTGCCACCACTTGCGAAGCCTGTGGAGACAACGGCACAGTGCTCACCGATTCTGTCCAGATGACAATCTCGCTCAGGGACAAAATAAAACATCTACAGTCGAAAGACCTTCCTGCAGAGGAACGCCACGATGGACAGTGATGCTTTTGTCTCAGTATAAACAGACACACACTTGTTACACTTCGATAACCTGAGATCAAAGTCCAGGTAGGATCCAGAGTTACATGGATTTGTTCATTGTTTCCTTCACAATCCTCCCAAGCCTGGATTGTTAAAGGCGACCCTGCTGCATGCAAACCGATACCAGGTTTCTATAATGAAAGTGAGTTCATTCTATATCCAGGTTTTTAGTCTTTATGTGTTGAATTGTCATCGTATAAAGCCAGAATGTCATCGTCACTTGGTTATAGTTGCAAGAACAGCAGCATCAAGTGTTTGGATGCCAGGTGTGAAAATCGTCTGGGATCCGATTAAATAATTTCCTCTTGACTTTAGTGTGTGTGAGTGTGTGTGTGTCTTTGTGCATGTGTTGAGTTTGTGCATTTCCCAACTAAATAGCTCGACAAAGCCGAGAGTTTGTTTTGCTGGTCACAACAAATATTGCACACACACCTACTCAGCCCCATCTCAGAGCCACGGATCTCAAAACTCCACAAAAACAGACGTATTGTTTTAGGTTTTGCACATTTAAAAAAAATGTCTTTAGACACGCAACTTCAGCAGATAATTTATAATCTCTCCTGCCCTCTTGTCTGCTGTTCCATCTGTTATGTTTTGCATGTTATGTTGTGATATGACCAGCAGAGCAACACAGAAGAAAAATGAGGCTGAATAAGAAACCAAATGAGAAATAACAAAAGTGAACATTACCACTCCTCCATCAGGGTTGCGGATATATCCATAACCGATAGTTTTGTCAATGAAGAAGCCATAATCAGAACGCCTTAGGTGACCGACAGGCACTCCATTACGGAAAACGGCCTCCAGACCGAACATCGGTACTTTCCTATTAGAGAGAGAGAGAGAGAAAAAGAGAGAGCGAGAGAGAGAGAGAAAGAGAAGTGGAAATGTAATTACATTAAAACACACACCCAACATGCCCTGTTTCTTTCACACACTCAATAAATCAACTAATTTAAAGTTTAATTTAGTGTTCCATCGCGGCAGCCTTTCTCTCATATACAGAATATAAATGCATTAACCTTAGTAAATGCATTAATATTAAAGCTTCTGATCTCTGAGACTGTTCTCAAATTGATTTTCAGCTTAGGTTATTTCAGATATAGAATTCCCTTCCCTCTATCAAGTGTTTTTTATCAGACTTTACTGACTCGTCAATGGTGAAGCAGACGATGCGCCTCCTAAGCCCCTCCTTCTTCTGTTCCTCCAGCCTATCGCGACCCAGGAACGGGATTGAACTCTTTAGTTTGCAGGTGAAGGCTAGCCCCGCCTCCAAGGGGGTGTCGTCCGGGCGGAGGTCAGCGTGCCAATGTCTGTAGCCTGGTCACGAGAGGACAACACAATAAGCACACAAAAAAATAGCAGCAAATTGATTTGTCAGCTAAGACCAGAGCTCAGCTTGATCTGTTTATTAGGGGCACTTATCATGACCTTATTACCTTTCTCTATGCTGAGCGAGTCGATGGCCCTGTAGCCCGAGTTGATGATGCCGTGCTTCGCACCAGCAGCCATGACAGCATGGTAGACCGGAAGGCAAGCGTCCTTGGGAATGTGCAGCTCCCAGCCGAGCTCCCCGACAAAGGACAGACGCATGGCTCGCACCTGCACGAGGGAGGAGGAGAGAGGAGGCTCAGAGAGTCGGAGGGAAAAGCATGCAGAGGACCAAGCTGCCACCACTCTGCTTGTGCTCACTCTCTCTAGCTCACACACACATTTATACACATATACACACAGAGTCTTCATCTTCCAGGACGAGATTGATTTGTCCTGCTGCACGAAAGTAAAACGCACAGCCAGAGAGCAGAGGAGAACGAGATTAAAATTGATGCAGGGATAAGATAAATGTTTAGAAATGAACGTGTCCAAAATTCTTTCAGTCAAAGCGATCACTGCTTCTTGGGTTGAGAGGTGTCGATGATGGAGGGGACAGAAAACACACAAGAAAGGATAACACAGAAAGATTGAGATATATTGAAGGTATGAAAAAGATGCTAAAATAAAACCGAAAGGAAAAGGTTGAGTATTTGTCAGCCTGAGGTTTTATCCTTCATGAATACTGGCCGTGATGACTCAACATCTCTGTTGTAAAGATCTGGGAGCACGAGTCTCCCACAGCTTTTTTTTTTTTTTTAATACCTCACTTTAATGGAAATCATTTTAAATCTTTCTCCCAGCAGGTAGACACAGAAAGTCGTCCCCTCCAAATCCCTGGAGCTGCTGTAATGAACTGACGAGCAGCTGAAGAGCTTTACCTACAGCTCGAGCTTCTCCAGAGAGTAAAGAGGGAATCAATGAAAACCTATTTTATCAAATTGGAAAGTTGAAGACACAAACAAACATCTTTTTTTCTGAGCTTGAACCAACTCCAACGCACATTTACATGGCAGATCAGTCAGACAGCAAAGCAGGATCCACCTGGACTTCTATAGAAGAGCTTTCTGTTTTTAATTTCGAATTTAATGTTTAGCGTTTGAATTTTTAGTTCTATTGATTTTTAAGTATTTTCTCTACTTGTCAGATCATTATGGCCCCAAAGAAACGATATGAGAATGAAATCCATGTTTACAAATACCAGAATAGGATGCCCAAAAATATTTATATTTGTGAAAGACAAGGGGAAGCAAAGGAGAGGAGGAAAGTGGAAGTAAATGTGGAAGTGAGTGAAAAACGAGGAGGGAAAAAAAAACTCTCTCCAACAGTTTCCCCAGTGGGAGCTGTGACAGCCAGGCCATCTGGCCAGCCAAGGATCACCCTGGGATCCATATGGACACCACGAAACTCTGGAGACGACAGTACATGTAAGCCCGCGCATGTTCACTACACACACTCAACCCACATACGTCAGCCACAGACCTAAAAACACACAGACGCCTCTCGCTCCCCCGTCATTTGTGGATTTTCCAGATGGACAAATAAAAAGACAAAATCACAGTACAGACACAAGCACGAAACAATTCTGACAAACTTGAAATCATGTTATCTAACATTCGTACCAGCAGGAGAGAGAGAGAAAGAGATAGAGAGAGAGAGTCTAATGAGCTCTGAGTGGAGCAAAGGGCAGAGTGAGCACTGTTCTCGCAGCAGTGCAGCCATTAAAATGTCACCCGGACAAGGCCAGCAACCAGCTGGGATGGAACACACCACAAACAGTTTGCACGGGCACACACACACACTCCTGCAGAGCTGTGAGGAGATACTGACTGCCATCAATGGAGAGCTGCATAATTCATGCAAAAGCAACTAAAACAGAGCTAGAGTGTGTGTGTGTGTGTGTATGTGTGTGTACGCACAGTATGTGTTGATGCACGCGCCAGAACAACATGCTCTTTGATTCGAGGCATGAGACACTGTGGAGGTCAACTCGAGAAGCCGAGCCTCGGTACCTCTCAGCAATTTTGGACCCGTTATTTCAAAGTATTATTAATGAATATGTGATTTCCACGCTGCTGATAAACAACAGCGAGACCAACTTTGTTTTGAGTTGATCGACCTGAGGTGTAAAATGTTAAGAAACTGAATTTAGAAAGAGCTGGAGAAACCAAAAACGTGGAAAGCGTGAGACCACCGACATGTCATCAGTCCCTGTCGACTGAACCTTTGAAATAATAAAACACTTTCACTCTACAGTGAGTGATTTGCATAAAAGTATTTTTTAATTAACTATGTTTTTTTTTATTTAACAAGCAGTGACAGGGTTATTATGAAGCTGACAAATGCACCACATCCAATTAATATAGAAATTAGTTGAGGCTTCAAGTGTGTGTGTGTGTGTGTGTGTGTGTGTGTGTGTGTGTGTGTGTGTGTGTGTGTGTCTCACCTGATGTCCCACTGCGTTTACAACCTTGTGGGTAGAGAAGGGGAAACTTTCGTTGCTCAGGTCTGTGTCCAGCACCTCCTGAAGAACCTCTCGACTGCACAGAAACAGAAAACACAGAAAATCATAAACCGCATCAGTTTATTTAAAGTAGATCAATACAACTAATAATGATTGATCAATAAAACAAAAGCTGCTGATGTATTGCACATCCGCAGCTCCATTTTGAACATGAAATACAACAATAAAAATTGAAATACTGCAATGCAGTTGGACACCTCCGTCAACAAGTGCAGTTTCAGTGAACGTACATTATCTTTTGCAGATTCATCTAAATATATGTATGCACTCACCTATGCACGCACGCACGCACACACACTCACACACACTAAAAACAATATTATATAAAGATGAGTCAACTGAAAAAAGGCCTAAGTTTAGATTACTTTGCTCCTTGCACACTTGCATGTTTGTGAGTGGGCTGCTGGAGAAAACGGTGCGTGGGGCCTTTTCTAGAAGATATTTTTGCAGCAGCGTGGCGGAGAGCCAGGGTTGAAGATATTTGGGGAAGGGTACAGGTTACGTTTGTGTGCACATGTGTGGGTATGTGTTTGTGTGTGGGTGTCCTCCTTCTACAGAGCAACTGATGTGGATGAAGAAATGTGCGTATGCCGCTACAGTCTCTTATATGTGAATAAAACATTTCTTGCATATATGGATGTGTGCAGGCATCCATGTGGGGATGATTCACAGTCTGATGTTTTCTTCAGGCTGTCCTCCGGTTTCTGTTCTCCCTCATGCAAGGCTTTGTTCACTGAACTCAAAAACCCGAGAGCAAGGCCAATTAGCTATATATAATCAGTGAATGGCTCTCTCTGTTTGTGTGTGTGTGTTTGTGTGTGTCTGTGTGTGTGTGTGTGTGTGTGTGTGTGTGTGTGTGCATGTGTTTGTGTGTGTTACAGGGGTCCTGCAACCACCAATTTGTTTCACTGACTTGCAAATTAAATATGTCTCAGCTCTGGATTCAAGGATGGATACAAACACTTGTGGGTCTTCTTTAAGGATATCCGACAATTTTACATGTTAGAAATTAGGTTTGTGAAACATTGAACCGAGCAGGCATTATCTTTGCCCTTTGGACCGCCCTGCCAAGCTGTGAGAGAGGGAGTCTGCTGAGCTTGGTGACATCCCCATCTCGAGAGAATCTGAATCAGACATTTCTGGGAAGGAAAACACTGACAAACATCCATAAACGCTCTAATTTCCTCTCTCCTCTCGAGCTTTAAAGAGATCAATTTGCTTCATGAGACCCGAACATTGGTACTTGGTGGAGACAATACGGAGGAGCTGAGAATCATTACAGCTCTGTGCAGAGAGACGCCAATCTTGTTAAGACTTTACACACAAACACACACAAACACACACACACACTTAAACATGCACGCAAACACAGACACTCAGAAGCGGAGTATGCTTTGAATGCTCTAGAGAAGTCAACGAGCTCCATAATCAGTATCATATATATGCGTGTGTGTGTGTGTGTGTGTGTGTGTGTGTGTGTGTGTGTGTGTGTGTGCATCTATTATGAATAGGGGTGCCACAATTCTACAAATCCATGGTTCGCCCAAAACCTGTTTTTTTTTTGTTTGTGTTTTCTGAGTTAGGGGTGATCCATAATGCACCGACACAGCTGAATAGAATTTACCCTGAGGTCTGCATCCATCTTCTGCTCATTAAACTAACCTAAGTTATACTGTGGGCTTGAGTGGACCAAAGTCAACAAATGTATTATTTACAAAATGTATGGCTCACCCTACATTGAGAAACAAACATTTATTTTGTTATATTAGTAACTAGGATTCTTTTGCCGAGGCTAATGCATATGCTTCCATGTCAAAACAGGGACAGGGACAGGGACTGTGGCAGCGGGTCATCTTCTAATTGGTCCTGCCACAGTTTCATAATAAAGCAAATGTTTAATCATAATAACAGTAGTTGCATTATATAGCTGTCTGCAGCGGAATCATCCGTAAAGTTTTCACTGTCCATACAGACTTTAGTACGTGAACTTGTCGCTTGGAATCGGTTTCATTGATTGAAACAAAATTCCTGACCCCTACTGGTTTTCTTCAAGTTTAAAAGTAGTCCATGTATTTTCTAATCATTCCTAAAACAACAAACAGACAAAACAAAAACTTGGAGGCAGACGGTTGGGTTTTAGAGTATCGCAGTTTCTAAATCCTGTATCACGATATCTGATCGTGGACGTTTTGGTCTCAATTTTAGAATCCGCAACCTTGTGATCTATTGATTTTTGGTTTGATGCGAGCAACAAAAGCAAGAGAGATATAGATATTTTGAAAAGAAGATGATGAGCACACAGAGAACAGGCGGCAGAGCCATAAAGGAAGAGCAGGGAGAGGAGGCTGAGAAAGAGCTGGATACAAATCTAGAGACACAAGGACTAAGAGACAAGAAAACCGAAGACGCAGCCCACACAGAGAACAGAGTGGCCTGAACCCTGCTGCTGGTGAGATGGAGGAACAAAGACGAGGAGGAAGGAGGTGAGAGGGGAAGAAAAAGATAGACGATGAGGAGCTCAGAGAATGAGCTCGGGAAGAGGGAAAAGTGGCCGGCTTGCACTTTGAGTGAAGAACAAAGGATAACTGTAGGAAGAAAGAAGAAAGTGACAAGCTCGGAGTGCCACCTCGATCCGAACTCGAAAGAGCATCTTCAGATGAGGAAACCAATGCATGATGGTGCTGCTGATAAACAAAGATCAGGATATTTGATTAGTGAGTTAAAGACATTTACTGAGAAAAACTCCAAGAACAAGAAAACAACAAAACTGGAGCTAAAAGCAGGAAGAAAGTTTTGAAAGAAGAGAAGTTCAGAAGAAGCCAATAAATTATTTAATTAGGTACAACTGATTCAGCCTTAAATATCATCGTTTAAAATGTAATATTTGGTATGAGTATTTATACTATACTATAGTAATATATACAGAGCAAACCGAGGTAATACTATGATACTATCATGTGTTTTCTTCAGGCATACTTTACAAATATCTGAAGGTTTCAAATGTATATGACCTATATATATATATATATATAGCATTTTTACCGTCTTATCAACCCCTCAAAGCCAGCACAGCCTTCAGGGGGAATTTTGGGTCCAATATCTTGACCAAGAACACAGGGATCGTACCAACAACCTTCTGGATAGTAGACAACCCTCTCTCCATCCTGAGAGATTTAATAAAGCCTTATAAATAAACAACACATCCAGGTCCAGACTAGAGATCTAGAGACACAGATCAATAAATCCACAAAGCCACAAGAGTTAGTTGCAGTCCTCGTTCAGACTATACAACAGATCCAGAGGCTCATCCAGTGGAAACAAGCAGCTTCATCTATGTACACACCAGTCTGCGATAAGCCCAGTGCTTGATGGTATTCAAATGTATTCCCTGGTTGTCCACATTAAAGGTTCATAAAAATCTGCAACTTTGAATCACTGCTAAGCCGCATAATTACACCTGATTTAAAAATATTTGATTAACGCTATTTGACAATTAGCTCAGTGTTTACACATGGGGATAAGCATCACAGACAGTGCAGGCGATGAGACGTGATTCTGTAGGAGTAATTTTAATTATGGAAATGTGATGCATCAGGCTCCACTCTAATAACACGCTGAAGCTCATGCTCTGAGACAGAGAACCGCTTCAGGGTGGATTAGGGTTAGTTGTAGTTAGTAGGGTGACCAGTTTCTACTTAGGGATTATATTATAAAACAGTTAAATGATTGCAGATATAAGTTTAACAGCAGATGCAGAAGTCGAAGTGCAGAATTAACCTTGAACCTTGCTCCTTCTATGTTCTGTTCACAGTCAACCCGACCTTCTGCTTTCCTCTTATGTCTATTTCCAGATCTTGAGAAAAGACACTTAACCTGCTTTTATGGATCCAGTAGTTGGTATTTTCAGTTTCCCTCTTGTGCCCAGGTTGGAATCACAATCCGTCTAAAGACCATAAAGCTGGAAACATAAATCACGTCACCGTTCCCATTCATTCGCAGCCATCTCCCCCTCCCACTCCTCCATTACTGTCCCACCTCTTTGGTCCCTGGATGCTGAGCATGCCCATCTCCTCAGAGTAGTCTGTCAGCTGGCAGCGGAAACCCTGGTCCTGAAGAACGGTTCTGATGTGGTTCCAGTTGTGCTCGGCGACGCCGCCTCCGATGGCCAGGTAGTATGCATCACCTGGAGCGGTGGGGGGGGAGAGAGGAAGGAAATGATTAAGAGGGGTGGGACAGAGACAAAGAAAGATGGAGCAACTGACAGAAAACCTTTCAGCAGAACAACACACTAAAAACCACAGTATGTTAATTTATAACAACGTGAAAATACAACAAAAGAAATAGAGACAGGAGGTTTAAACATGTAAAATTAAAATGCACTTATATATTAAAGAAAATATATGTCTACACAAGACATAAACTAAAATCACACCCCGAGTGCACAACTCCCATTAAATTCAATGCTAACAATGTTAAAGAAAGTAAAACAAATGGATCTGCATCTAACTGTTAGTGCTGATGAATCCAGCAGGACTGATGAGATGAGTCGGGAGACAGAACAACAAAGGGCACAGAATAAAACTACAATACATCTCAACTCGACTCAACACAATGATGAATCCCACAAGGAATAAAATACGACAGCTGACAAAAGACAACAGTGACGGAATAACAAAGCAAGGCGATGCTATTTTATTTACAAGCCTGTTTCACTTACAGAGGTAGATTCAAGGTGCTGGGCAGATTGAAATAAGAAGGAAAGGATACAACAATGGATAGACACACACACACACACACACAGACACACACACACACATAGTTTCTCACCGTTGGATTCTGGTGCCAGGGGCAGCATGGCGGCGCCGGGCTCCAGTCTGCTCACCGTCAGGTCAGCCTCCGCCCCTCCTCTTTTGTTCAGCATGCAGGTATACACAGTGGAGCCTGAAACACACGCACACAAACACACACACTTAATTCTAGAGGCGTAATTTGTGGGCCAATTTCAAGTGTGCGCTCTCTTGGAACCAAGTCGACAGCAATCTTGAAATAAATAAAAAAATCAACCTGAATCTGAGGTCATTTTTCTGTTAATAACCGATTCTTGGACAGTAAATTATTTTCTGTGCTTTCCTGCACCTCATGTGTGAATAATTGTGATTTTTTTGTGTTTTGTTAAAACTTCTTTCGTGGCTACGGTATTGTTATAATTTTTTTTTATGCAGCAATCATTATCACCCTCTGCCTCCAGGGAACACAGATGAAAAACCAAATGAGGGCTGAGAGCATCAATTAACACAGATATTCATAAAGAAGACGTCCTCACAGTAATTTACTAATGAATGAAGTCTGTGTCTAATAGCAAGAACATGTGCGTCTTCCCATCGGCCGAAGGAGCTGATGGATGAAGTGACATGTTTAATATGTGACTGTCATCTCCCATTTGACTGAATGATTGATAACAGAGTTTCATCCTGTCGGGGGAATCAAAGAAAATAGGGGCTTAATGGGTTGGGGAAGTTTAATTTGAAATATTCTTTGAGCAAGAATCAACCATATATTTGTTAAATATAAAGAACTGGAAAACAGAAAGAGGGAGTGACAGACAAATAAAAGCTGTTTCAAGAAGCTACAAGTTAAAGTGGATGTTTCTGTTCTTTTGAACTCTTTTATGGGATCAAAATAAATTATATATATAATTGTCTGACTTCTCCTGCACAGTCCCTCACAGAAAGCATCACATATGGACTGGATGTAAAGATGGAAGACGCATCTCCACTTCCACTCGCGTATTTGGAGCCAGATTATGAGCAGTAGCTGTTGGAGGTCGGAGGTCCCATCGATACATGCACCCAACCAATCGGGAGTCAGTCTCAGATGTCAATCATTGCATGCATTCTGAGAAAATTTAATTTGTCTTGTACTTTGTTTGGTCTATGACCCATCCAATAACATGGAGGAGGCAGGATTTACGATCTATACTGCAGCCAGCCACCAGGTGGCGATTGAAATGGGTAAAAAACATTTCCTGGAGTTTGTTGAGCACAAGATCTTAAGACTTGAAGAGGAACTTTTCTGGCTGCAGAACGGATGTCACTCAGGTCTGCCTCTGTTGGGCCTGAACACTAAGCAGCCCTGCTTGAGACCAGCGTCCCCCAGATCTCTTGTGCAGAGCGGTAATTTGCTCAGTGGCAGTTCTTTGAGACAAACTGACAGATATCTATTTCCTGTACGCCCCCGACACGTCTGTGACTGCAGGGAGCGGGCAGGTAAGTTACAAATAGATCAGGCGATGAAGTCTCCCCTGCCACCACTTTCTCCAGTGCCACTATTAGATTAGATTATAGTATACATGCAGAAGGGGCATTTTTCGAGAGTTTGTGGAAGCATGGAGTGTTTTTCCTACTGTGCTGTCACCTTGTTGAGATTCTCTATCCGTGTATTGGACCTCTTCACTCTGTCAGTCAATCTCCTCCTCCATCTGTCTGTGCCTGTGCGTGCGGTGTGTGCGCTCCGTGTGTGTATCGGTAGCAGCCAGACTGACCTGGTTTCTTGTTGACATCAGCAGTGAACAGCCAATCAGCCGCCTTCTTGGCATCTGGTCCGGTGAGATAAAACTTTCCAAAGTAGGACATGTCAAACACAGCCACACCGTGTCTACATGAGAGGCACTCGCTCTTAATCTGCATTTAGAGACAAAAATATAAAAAAAATCATGACACGTGACCAAATAATGACATTGAAAAAATTGTTTCCTGTTGTTTGACAAACGGGACTTTTCGGTGATGACAGTGCATCTTTGGAGCTCGATCCTTGAAGGCAACATTCATCACAACACTTTTATATCAAAGGGGAAACTTATAGCGAGTTTTTTCACATCAAGATTGTCATCGTCTCTCTGTGATTTGTCCTCCGAGCCGCTCAGGGAGTCTGGCTCTCCCCCTCAAACTCCTTCACGCACCATAAAACTCAGAGACTACACTCCTCTAGCCTGTCTGCCGTCCAGGGCCGTTATTTCCCATGAGGCCACGCGTTCGCTAGTCTCTGGGGAAGCTTCATGTTCACACTCATCTGACCGCCAGAATATTTTTTATCCAGTTAATGAACGTTGGTCTACTGGGCAGCACACACACACATTGTCTCACACACAAACGTTTATGCTCACCGCGTCGTGATGTGGGGGGAAGTCGAAGGTGTACTCCTTCCCCAACAGATCGCTGTACTTGTGGTCCACATTCGTCTGAATGTCATAAGCTCCATAGTAATCATAGTCTTTAACCTGTGTAATAACAAAGACAAGAGATAATAGAGAGTAAGTAATTAATCATTATTAATTATCTATCGTTGATCATTAAGTGTAGAGAAGTCAGTCTGGTCCATTACTGGCAGTCAGCTTGTTCAAACAGGTCCTATTCAGAAAAAACAGAAAAAACTAGCAAGTTGTTCCAAGTGCCTTTTGTCAATATATGGAAGTAAATAAATCAATTGCGTGCATTGTGTGTGTGTGTGTGTGTGTGTGTGTGTGTGCGTGTGCGTGTGTGTCTCACAGGCGCAGGCCCGTCTTTGTTGAACCAGCCAGGTCTCTCCCAGCCATGTCTCTCCTGGAACACACAGCCCTGCTCCGTCAGCACCTAAAACAAACAATCACACACACACACACGCACACACACAAAAACACAAAGAGGTAAAATACACAAGGATGAGAAGCTTTGATTTGGTGTTTGTGTTGGAACAAACCGAACGAATGCAAATCCTTTCTTTTTCTATTTAAAAGCACATGTTCACAAAAGTCCACACGTTTGTAATCGAGAAAGAATTCACTGACAGGGCAACCACAGATATTAAGTATGAGGGCATTTTGACTATTGTTTTCTAAACAAAAACAAAAAAACGATTGTGGCTACTTACAGTTGATAGAACTAACTTTAATTACCACACTGAACAGTCAGAGAGGAACTGCCGTCGGGTGATAATAAAAGTCTTTCTCTGCAGTTTTTTCACTACATGCAAATTAACTTTCCTGACTATTAAAACTCTTACAAGGGAGGAAGGGATGAGAAGTGATGATAAAAACCCCGTTTTAGCTCAAAGTCTCGTAAATATAGGACGCTTGTTGATACTTGGTCTCTTGAAGCCTGTTGAAGTATTTAATATTAGATACTCAGCGCTCGTCCTCCTTGTTAAAACTGACAGTCGCCCACAGTTGGTAGGTATGTGTTCTGCTATGCTTTCCTCCTAGCAGGCAGCTAGCTGTGTCTTGCCAAACCTACCCACACTGAGCTATATTTACTGCGCCTGCTACCGAGGTGGTGGAAACGTGTGAGTGTCGGAGATGCGCCTGCTTGAGCTGTGAATACAGGCTCGTAGAAGTAGACCATCTCATTACCTCAACAGCTCCCGTGACCAATCAACCCTCTTGAATACTTATTAGCCATAACATATGGCGTCATGATTACATGCAAGCAGAGAATCATGAACAAAGGCTCTTTAAAAATTTATGACAAACAGACTGTTCTAGTGTTTTTCTGTTTTCGCTGCCCCCCCCCCCCCCCCCCCCCTTCCTGAGGCTGTGCAGCAGCAGGAAGGCTAGTTGCTAGGTGATGGCCCTCGATGAGTGATTAGCAAGGGCTAATGGGCTCGCAGCCGAGGGCTGGACTGAGCCGCTCTCTCAGGGACTCTGCTCTCCTTCGAGATGCAGTCTGGCTACCTGAGTGCTCCGCTCTGTAGCCAGCTCCCATCAAATCTGACGCCGTAATAACATTAACCATAACATGATAATGGCTGACCCTGCACTTAATCGATTGGAGAAAGCTGAGATAAAAAGTGGGAGTTTTCTTCTTTAGATGTCGTGTTAATGCAGAGCAGGACGATGGATCAGAATAACGCTGCATGCTGCGATTCATTGGAATGATTTATTGGCCTTGTTCAAATCCGGCCTTGACATGCACCTTTGTGAGCCGGTCGTAAATGAACAGCACTGAGTACAGGTCTGAAAGCATTGAAGATGCATTGAGGAGCCATTGAGATGTGATTGCTCAGACTAGAGTCGGAGGTAATCCACACCACACGCTGCCACGCTCTTTTAACAGTGTGCACACTGTGTCCTGGGCTTTACTGACAATACAAGTATGTACTCCGTCAGACTCATTCTTCTTAAATTGTGTAAACTGGCTTCTTCAAAGACAGAAAACAGCAGAGTCAAACATCTCGGATAACTTGGTTTGCCTGAGAGATGCATAATTTCTTCCTCTGTTTGATGTACGTGTTTACTGCATTTGCATATCGCGCGGAGAAGTGAGATCCGATCTGAAGCGTCGCTCGAGCACATGGAGAAGCACGTAAGGTGTGATCTGATGTACTTGTGCTTTCCACTTATGGCCCACGATGCATATTAATGCCCCATACGAGGAGGGTCATTGAGAGCTAAGTTCCAAACGACAACTGGTTGTGAAACGTCTATGAGGAGATGGCTATACACCAATAAAGGAAAATAAAAGGAAATACATCCACCCATCATATCAAAGAGAGGTCTGCAACAGGAAAGCATGACTAATTAAAGTATCAAATATGGTGGCAAGTCCAATTAAGACATTGAGTCGCACTGAAGAGAAAAAGGAAGCTGAGAGACATCGGGGACGGGCTACGGATCCTAAGTCTATCATTTGTAGTTGTGTTGGCAGCGGTCGCATTAATAAATGTAGCTGCTGGGGGTGTGTTACACTGGCAACTGCCTCGTGCATCAATATATTTGCCTTTATTTCCGACCAGAGGAGAGGGCGTGAGAGAGGGGGAGAGAGAGAGAGAGAGAGAGAGAGGAAGGGGGGAGGCAGGACAAGGTGAGGGAGAGCCACTCTCCCTCATCGCCTCTATTTATCGTCTTCTCTGTACAGATGTGCATACAGATGTTCGAGCCCGGGTTTCTGCATCGTTTAATCTGTTGATTTGCTCCGTCACCAGCACATCACCGCCTCAATTAGTCAACCAGACAGTGAGGTTAAAGAGGCTAATAGAGCGACGGAAACAGCGGCACACCTCCCTCTCTCACGGAAAAACAGACCGTAACAAGGACCGAGACCACAGGAAGAGGGAGAAACGCACAGGGTGAAGAGAGGAAGAGAGGAAGAGAGGATTGTGTTGGGGCGAAGATGTGATAATGAGAGAATATCAGGGGAAATATGAGTAAAGGCCAGAAAGAAAAAAAACAGGACAGAGAGCGAGAGCGAGAGGTTGCAGCAGGGCAGAGCAGAAACCGAACGGGTAAGAGAGAGAAAAGAAGTGAGTCATGCAACCTCGACAAATACGGGAAATGCTGAAAGATGACTGGTCCTGTGACGTTCTGACCTTTCCAACAGGTGTCTGTCTGAATCCTGGGAGCACACTCACAACACTCTATCTCATAAAGTAAAATCCCTTCTTACTTAACTGAATGCTTGGATAAAACTAAGGTTCAATTGAATGCTTATCAGATCTTAGAAAGATATGCATTAATATGGTTGTGTAACATTTCACAGAGAAGCACAAGAAAATGATCTATTATCTAAGGTGTTTGCTTTTGGTTGTTTCATTATACTGTTCGTCCAACAGCTCAACAGTCACTTCATTTCACTTTAAGTCAATAGGATTACAAAATGCTTTTATCTTTTTTAAATGAGACACACAACATTTATAAGGGCTTATTATTGCTCATGTGGGATAATTCCATTCACATTATCAACTATCTGGTTTCCGCTACGTTCCTTTTGTGCCGTATTGATCTGTGTGCCTCCCTCGTCACTCCCCCGCTGACCTGGGCTCACTTTACACTTTAACAATAACACCAACACTGATCAGGAGTAATTAGGACACATACAGGACTTGCTTGACCTTAATAGGTCAATAACTTAATGTGTGTATTCAGGATATAATTAACCTAGAGCACCATTCAACCTAAAATAATACTGTAAATGCACAAAGGTTGTTGTGTGATGTTATTTTCGTTATCAGTTGTTACTTCATCCTTCTTTTCAAGAGATTTCTTTGCAATTGAAGCCTGTGCTGCCCTGAACCAAATGACTCATCAGCGGAGAGCCGTAGGTTCGGCTTGTTTCCTCGAACTCCTCGAGACACATTGTGTTTCAGTGCGGAGATCAAACCGCTCACTGTACCTGATGGAACGGGTCTTTCCTCATGTTGCGACTGGCCAGCGGCTCGTCGAAGGGGAACACCACGGAGTAGTTTTTAGCATACGACTCGTGGCTCCTCTCTCTGATCCAGCGGGCGTTGTCCGTCAGCGAGTTGTGGAAACGCCTGAGACAGGAGGGAGGGGAATTCAAAAGATCAGCGCTCATTTAAAAGTCACATTGAAGCTTTGCTATTATTCAGGTTCTCCTGCTGCTCTTTGATAAAGTCGAAGGCTCAGAATGATATCTGTGTCGAGTGACACCAAACCGATAGAAAGGGTTTATAGCCGCCACTGCTCATACCCTTTAAGATATTTGAGTGCACTGATGTACCTGATGTCATATCCATACATGTCCTTCTCAGGGCGGCCGTGTATGATCCAGTGAGCCAGCTCTCGACCACAGCCTCCTCCCAGCATCATGCCTGACACACACAGAGCAGGAACGTCACACAAACTGCAGCTCGCATTGTATTATATGTGTATAATATTAACGCAGGTAAAGTATTCCCCCAAAATTGTGACTTTAATCAATATGACAAATTAATTTGTTTATTCTCTCTCGTAGGTTTGAGTTTATTGATCATGAGAATTATTCTTATATCTCTTTCTATTAGAATTGCCACAAAACATTATTATATATGATTAAATGATTATTATAATCATTGTAATGCTTTCTTTTAAAGAAAATTCCTGATAGGACGTCAAACAGAACAAAAGATGTCACTTTTGCCTGAAAAACTGTGATTTCACTCTTTTCTGATATTTATAAAATTGAATGATTAAAGAGATCAGTTCGGAGAAAGAAGTTGATTTAATGATGATAAAAATAACCGGTATTTGCATCATCACCACTCTGGAAATGAGATGAACAACCTGAACAAAAACCGCAGGCGATTTTTTTCTTCTGCAACAGCTTCTGTATGTCACATGACCTAAAGTGGATTGCTTTGACCTTTGCACCATCATTTGACCTCTGCTCACAGATGCCCCTGGTCCAACTGACCTCATCAGCTGCACAGAGCGGCTGCAGCAGTCACTTTATCTCAACTCACACAGCAACACGGGGAATTCAATCCAGCCAGACCCCAAACTGCTGCGTTATATAGCTGCTCCCTTTCAGTTTTGTGTTGCTGCGTATATTTATCATGTGTGTATGAAGGAGGGATGTGTGCATCCATCTCCCTCCATCTCTTATCACTCCACTAAATCGTGGGCACTGTCACTCCTAGTAAAGCCCGGGTGGACGTTTGAGTGGCGGTCAGGATGGATGGATGGATGGATAGATGGATGGATGGATGGTGGAGAGACAGAGGGAGGACAGTGAAAGAAGGAGATGATGGAATTGTCCAAAGAGGCCGTGGAGACAAGCAGCAGGGCGAGGTGGCACTGATGAATGTCACCAGAGATAACCACGCTCATGTGCGAGCGTTTATCTGCGTGTCAATCCCTCACTCTTCCTTCCACGCATCTTGTCATCCCTCCTTCGACTCCTCCACCGCCTCCGAACTTCCCCTTCTCCTCCTCCCCTGCTGCTGGTGTCTCACTCAATCATTGCTTGTTGATGCGGTGGAAACATTTGTTCCTTTCTATGTCATTATCCTTCATTCCCTCTTCGCACATCTGCGTCGCTCTCAGATTGTCGTTAGGTGTTTGCTCTCTGCCTCTTTTCTGAAATTGACAGCGATGTTGCAAACCATCAAGACGCTTTTAAAGAGGGAGAAAGGCAGATTGCTGTGTTTACTCTTCCCCATCATCAGCAAACCTGTAATTATATATACTGTGTATATTTGCGTGATAAGATATGTAGACACCTAAACAGTGTTAGAAGAGAGGCTTAAAGGACACTGAGCAAATTGAACAGCTAATGGGAAAAGAAATGACAGTGTGTATATTAAAAAGGAAAAGCAATTGGCAACCGAAATTGCCCTTTTAAATGCCTGACAAATTTGCATTTCTAATTACATTTCTACATTTATTACTTAATTTAATAATTATTTCCATTGTAAATTATTCCTTTTTTTACTGTCCATTAAAACATTAAGGAATTCATTATTTTGTAACATATTCATAGTCTAGAATAGAACTCAAAACTAAATTGAACAAATTTCTAATTGAATACGTATCTTACAGAAAAATCAATTAATCAAAAAATGTATAAAAATTATATTATTGAAAACGTATTATTTTCAGCCCTAACTAACACAAACCCTTTCCCCTCTGTTTCCAGTTTTTATGCTAAGCTCAGCGACCTGGCTGATAGCTTTATATCTGCATTGTTGTTATGTTGGTATCAAATCAACTGTCATTGTTGTTTGACTGTATTCAAATCTGAGGCAACCGCACAGTTCAATTTATGCTGTTTCTAAAAAACTTCCAACCACCTCACTGCCATCATATCTTCCACTTTTCTCTGCATCTTCTAAAGCACAACTGTGACTAAATGAGAGAATCTGGTCTCATAGCAGAAAGCAACAAGAAGCATTATGACACAAAACCCAATGGCTTTTTTTTTTTCAGTCTGCGTGGAGCACTGCCCGAGATACGGGCAATTTCCTGAGCCGTCTAATGAGATGAAAGGACTCGGCTCGCCATTATACCGGGGAAGGTGCTCATTATTGTGATTATGAGCATGATGGTGATGCTGCTGGGTCGGAGGTGCGGCAGTTAAAAGCAATTAAGGAGCCGTAATCACAATAAATAAATGCACTCCCTCGTTAAAAAGTGGTTTTGACTCCAAGAGTCAGCACCTGAAGGTTGCCAGGCAACGAATATAACTCGTCATGTACAAAGTTTTAGTGCTCGCTTGGAAACCGAAACTAACCCCAGCAAAAAAGTATTAAATTTACAATGATGAACTGGTAAATTTGTGGGTTTTTTCATTTGTTTTTGCCACAATGAACAAATTATCAAAATGATCTGTTGTTGTGTTCTGTTTAATGTCTAACAAATAAATGTCAGGGCATATAAAATGTTTGGGGAATAAGAAAGAGAGGGAGGAGTTGCTCAAGAAATGCAAGAATACGTCAAAAGTCAGATCCAAGGTCACGCTGTTGGTGTGAACGCTGGAACCACTTTATGCTGACTCGTTACGACTCCACCTCTCGGCACCTCCCAGGCGATTGTCATGAAACCCGTATTGACCCCTGGAGTCATTTGCAGGAGAAAGCTTTCTCCCAACACTAATGGCGATGGCTTTACCCTTTACTCCCCCTCTATCTGCGTTCTGCAGATTGCAGAGACGCTCGCATTCCTCCCCCTGTAATGTCAGAGGTAAGCTCATCTGTGAGTGAAGTAATAAATGGACTTGGGACGTGGTTGGTATGTGATTGTGTGTTACTGTGTATGTGTGTGTGTGTGTGTGTGTGTGTGTGTGTGTGTGTTCGTCTCCTCCTTGGACTCTGAAAGCACTCCATTATTCATCTGTACGTTGAGTGTCCACGGAGATTGGCGGCTGCTGGGTCGAAACACTCTTGGACCACTTCTCCATGCTTGTTTTTGTCCTGTTTATTTTGCCACTGAAGATTCCTATGACCTTTCTAGCTCTATCACTTCAGCGTTTCCTCAAGGGAAGCCTCATAACCGAGCACTTCAAAAAAACATCGCAGTGAGTGAGTCGTAGAATTTGTTTGAGGTAAAGATTATGAGGCAAACAATTGGACCGGAGATTTGTCTTTACACTCCGGTATCATCGTGCACCCCTCATTTCTCTTTCTGTTCTTTTGTGTCTTTTAAATCCCCCTCCACCTACGCCCATCTCCGTCTCTCTGCCCCGGCGGCACGTACCCGCGCTGTTGAAGCCACATCCCAGGAAGAAACCTCTGACCTCTGGTGCTTCTCCCATCAGCGGCTTATGGTCGGCCGTGAACGATTCTGAAAACAAACACAAAGAGGGAGAGACTCTGTTGGCATCAGGGGAAACAGACGCAGGTCACAACAGGTGCCACACAGAGGTGAACTGTTCTCAGTGCAGCTTAATAATACTTTTATTAGACTCTAGTGACATTTTAAAATCTTTATTTTGTGTAATACAGACATTTAAGAAGTATTCAAATAAAGACAATTTACACCAACTCTAATAAAAGGTTTATGTTTGCAAATTCAGTTATTAATTACTTGGTTAAAATTCAGAGAGTGTTTATGTTCAGTGAGCATAAAGAAGTACTTCAGTTGTGCTATTGAATGGAACTTAAAGAGCAGAAGATCCAAGGTCAAGTACTTCACTCACTGAGGCTAAAAATACCCAGACGCACTCTCTCTTATGTCCTGAGTGCATGTGTGTTTGTTTTATGGTACACAGTAAGTGGTTCATCAGCCATATTCAATTACCTGCTGAATGTACCACAGGAAAACATTTTGAAGTAGTTAACAGCATCAAAACTTTCCCCAAGTGGTGTTTTAATCATTTTTCTACCCTCCTGAGGACATATAGATGATACTCGTCGTACTCTTAGTACCTGGGTCATGGTGAAGAGTTCCTCTCTATTCAGGTTGATCTCTTTCTAAGTAAAGAAGTCAAGGACTCAGTACGCTCACTGTGAATATCTATCACTTAGGGTTGTGTTTAAATGTAAATTAGATTTACAGGGTTGTGTTCTAATGTAAGTTAAACACACTTAAATAGATACAAGTTTTCATTCCTTCCTTCATAAATCTCAACTTTTCCTCCACTTCTTTCAACATCTCAACTTTTCTTTCCCTTCCTTCCTTCCTTCCCTCCTTCCACCCTCTGTTTTCTTTCCGTCATTCTCAGAAAACCTCACAGAATCCTTCACTATCTGTCTCACAACCCAAACAGCTGCATCATAATATGACGGTGAAACTCTCCAGGCTGCACAGCGACAGATTGGCTCGGGCAACATGGCGACGTGATATTTCCCGGACAAGGAGTCGGGCTTGAACTAATCAAACTATCTCCTCTACAAACCTGACACATAGACACATGGTTTAAGTATTCAGGAGCAGTATGGCGGCGGTGAGCACGATATTTTACAGATGGATACGTTCCACTTTTAAATTAGAATGTGTCCAATTTAAAAAGTGCCATTTAAGTTGCTTGTTCCCCTGCTGTCGTGCTGAATGTTACAGACATTTACAAGAAGGCTCCACAGGATTTTGTGTGGAAATGTGTGTGTGTGTGTGTGTGTGTGTGTGTGTGTGTGTGTGTGTGTGTGTGTGTGTGTGTGTGTGTGTTCATACCTGGACCACATACAGTGGACTTGATGCCAGTCTGCTCCAAACTGGGTACTCGGTTTATCGCACCCTCAATATGTTGCGTGAATACATCCCAGTCCAGGTCGAACAAACTGAAGGCGAACTTATCAGACACCTGGGAAAGAATACACAGACGAAGAAGAACATCTTACACTGAGAAGATTTACAGGCAACCATTTTACGGAAATGTAAATTAGTACCCGTTTACATAGATAATGCTACATGCATTAATCGCCATTACTTCTTTCATATTTTCTTTTAAAAATTCTCCTGAGAAAACAAATCCACGTGTCTACAGTGATGTCCAATGCAGGTGCCCCATCCTCACAGACTGATAAGCTCCTTGTTCTCTCTCTTCCTCACCACTGTTGACCTACTTCAGTAAAAACCTGATCGAGATCAAGTTGAAACATGATCCTGTGTAGGGCGGGTTCCCACTGCAGCTGCAACATGTCCTGTCTTCTGAGTCTACTCTCTCACCCGGGAACGTGAATCTGTCAAATCAAACCCTTTCTCTCTCAGTATTTGGTCCAAGCTCTAATTTGCTCCCAGCTCCGGGGCCCTCGGCAAACTCCCTCCTCTTCATCCGGGCCAGAACTCAGCTGTAAGCTCCAGCAACTCACCCAGAGCAGCACAGACCGACTCGCCCTCCAACTTCTCCCCCTCCTTCACAAATGTGGCTGAGCTCAAAATCAGTAAGTCCAGCTCACCACCTTGTGCCCTGTGCTGCGAGTTTATCAGCCATGTGTATATCTCCCTGTATCCCTGCACTGATCTGCTCATCCTCTCCTCTCAGGCCTTCTCCATCTTGGATTCACAGGAGATCTTTTCCATCCTGGATGCTCTGGATTGTGTAATGCAGTTCCCTCTTACACATTATACAAATATCGCTCTGGATAACAGCATCAACTTATTCCCTTAAATGCCTAAAGTGTTGAATAAAAGCATTTATTCAAGTTGAAGCAGTCAGCAGTTGCACAAAGGAGCTGTAGGCTAACTGAAAGCACTTCCCTGTGGCTGTACAATGAACGTCAGTGGTGACACTTTCAGTTTTGATTAAGACCTGAATGTCACATGGAAGGTATAAGCTGACGGCAGCCGCTTTCATGTGAACAAAGAGTTTGTGCGTTATTGCTGAGCACCGACACTGGAGTGTGTGAGGAGTGCCGCTCTTTGTCCCGGACGCCGACACTTCTCCTCTCAATCCCTCCCGAGCCATCTATCCCACTCATCTTCACTCAGCAGGCCTCCTCTATTCTCTCCCGTCTCCCCGCTAATTCTCCTTTCTGTATCTCGGTTTCGTCCTCCATCCGCCTCGAAACATCAAAGCAAACGCTCGGCTGCAGAGCGAGAACAAAAGACGCCGCTTCGTGCACAAAGAAATCCTCTAAAGTGCAGATAGGAAGGCAGCGGGAAAGAGAACAAGTCGTCAAGTCACGAGAGGCGAGCAGATTTGATCTGTGTCCACTTTTTACAATAACTGAACATTTATTATAATTGTTTACACTATCTCAACAAAAGATATCGGTTGAAGAGGCAACATTATCTTAATAGAATTAAATTGATTGCTGATATTGATATACTATTTCAAATCCTTTGCATTTCACAGCTCCTTCCGACTCATGAATGGGATGGATGCAGCTAGAAATCGTTACTTGTGAACGGCACAGGTTGAAGGGCTGCATTGCTTTTAGACAGATTTGAAGGAATAAAATCATATGGGGGCGACTGAGGTGTGAAGAACTGATCCCCAGGGAGCACCGGGACCGGATCGGAGACAAACTGAAAAGCTGTGACCTTGAGAGAAAGTACACTTCCATTAGCACGAAGACCACCTGTTGATTCTCAGGCTTTTATAAAGATCGATCTGCAAAATAAAAAATAAACCACCCTCTTTAAAAGAGTCAGTAAGTACATAAAAGCACTGCCTGTGGAGTTTCTTTTTTTTTTTTATAGCTGCCAAAGGACAGTTTGAATGATTTGTTTTTTCACAGCCACTTGTTATTTCCGTCTTTTACAGAGACGCTTCGGTTTTAATGTTCCAATAAAAGCTATTTTCCCGCGAGTGAATCTAAAACTACAGGGTTTGTGGGTGTTCACACGTTTTCCTTCGGAGCATGGATTATGCTCATCAGTCCGCCCATTAGAAATTCAATATCTGGTGTGTAGGTAATAAGATACCTGATATTCCCTAAAATATCAACACAAAACTCTTTTTGAGACTATTACAAGCAAGGTGTGCTCTTACTTTTCTAATGGCGTCTGTAATTAAATGTGTAGAACACAAAGTACTCTCCAATTACTGTCAGACCATCTAGATAGCCCCCTGGTGGCTGGCTGCAGTAGTACTCCTTCATGTTAGTGGATGAGACATGGGCCAAACTAAAAGCTCAAAGTATGTATGATTTTCTCAAAGATGGTTTTGTTTTATTTACTTGATGCTGTAACAACAGGGGAGATGTCATGATTGGGGCAATTGTCTTCTCATCCAACTATTGGATATAAAAGGATATTTCCCTAACTTTTTGTCTCTTGTGCTTTATGGCACTTTCACACTTTTACTTCTACTAAATTGAGAGTGCAGGACTTTCACTTATAATGGACCAATTCAAAAATGATTACACTAGCATTAAGATCTTCCTTCCACTCTCACAGAGGTTTATGAGTCCTGTAAAGAATACAGTTTGACCTCCAAGTTAATACAGCAGTAAGTAATGAAGACGAGGGAAAGATAGACCGGCTCGAAAACAGGACGAGGTCAAACTGACAGAGAGAATGAGAACTATATAAACAGGATTAAAGTTTATTCACGTCACGTCTCACTCGGACACACACAGAGGAGAGGTTTCAGAGTCGCCATTGACCGAGAACGAGCTGGTCGATCATTAGTTAACACCCCAGCTTACCTCGTCCCAGAAGATGGGGTTTTGTTCGTAGCCGCCCACAGACAGGGCGTCACCTTGGAGCCGCAGGTACACTGATGCATCATGGTCCCTGACATTTGGCATGTTCTGCAAAGGTGAAAGGGTAAGCATCAAAACAAGAAATACGCAAGTAGAGATAAGGACAATGGAGTTTTCACTTATTATTTGTCAGCTTTAAAGAGCTCGGTTACTAGAGAATGAACTTTATGATAATGAGACACACAGTCAGACTTTAACACATATGAAACCATACCATCAAATGTTTGTTGGCTTTTTGAACCAGATTCTCGACTAAACTAAAAAGTAAAATTGTCAGGAAATAGTGTTTCCATTATATCATTTAAGTCAGAGTCCACTTTATTTCACTTCCGACATATGTGAAATGGGAAATGCAATTTCCCTCTGATCCCGGTTTAAACACATAAGTACACAAGTATGCAGTGCAAAATGCAGATTGAGCACTTTATGGCTCCTGTGCAGACAATGTGCAGCTGTGACTCAGACTCTGATTTGGTATTCAGTGCTGCTTGGTGCTTTACACACTGTGTAAAGCACCAAGCAGCACAGTGTGTGACATAAAAAACATTCAAATCTACAGCACCAGCGGCACAAACCATGACACAACGTAACAAGCCTCTGGGTTTCTTTATCCATGTGTCACTGCAGCTGACAAACCATGAAATCTTCTTTCAACAGCACAACAGAGGGAAACATTCACCCTGGTGTGGATACAAGTGAAGTGTCCGATGAAAAGTGACACCTGGAGGATGTTGTGCCATTTGTACTCATCCTGTCCTGAGAGCCGTTCATGCCAAAGTCAACTGGCTCTGGGTAGTGAAACCAAAATACCAGTGAGCGAGCTGACATTTGGAAAAAACCAAACACATTTAATGAAAGCCAAACTGCTCCTTTCTCTCTGGCAGGCTCAGCGTGGCTCAGCCAGGCAGCTTCCTCCATGTGATCGATACTGAGCACTGCAGTACATTCTGTCCTTCATGTGCTCACACAGATGAAAGCAAACACCGGCTACCATCAGCTGGCCCCGGCTACCTTCTTCAACTTAAAGGATTCACCCCCAGATCTGCAGTCAGCGAGGCAGGTTTGATCTGAAGTTGCACGGCATTATGGGAACATATTTCCTCCTGGCATCCCAGTGTGTGAGTGTGTCATTCCATGTGTGGGGGGGGGCTAATGTCAGTGTGCATGATGTAGCAGTAATGCTGGTTAAGCTGCTCTTAAACTACATAACACAGGGAAGCTCTGACAGCCCGTCTGAAACCACCAGCCTCTAGAGGATGAGCACAGTCATGCATGTGTACACTCAATAAATACAACACACACACACACATACACACACACGGTCACAATTACAGTGGATCATGTCTACGAGCAGTGTAGCTGCACACACAGGCCTCACTGATGCTCCTGAATACGAACACATGACTGACATTTATGTGTTCAAACAAATCAATCTGCCTCTATCTCTTACACAAACAAGCAAACACACTTCATCACACCACGCACACACAAACACACACAGTCTGAAATCTCTGTGGCCATAGTGCCCCCTATTGTTCACATGAAAGTAATACATACAGAGGGAAGAATATCTGTCTCCAAGGGGAATTAAAGGGACAATTAAATCTTACAGTCGACATTTGACTAGGCGTATTTCAAACAAAGCAGCAATAATAACATTAAAGAATAATAATAACATGGTTTAATGTTTTGTTTAGATATGACAGGTGGTGGCTGGTCTTACCTGTATGCCTTCAATTCTCTCTGTCACCACATAGGCATGATGCATCGCCACGAGAGGAACCCTGACTCCAGCCATTTCCCCGAGCTTGGGGGCCCACACACCTGCAAGAAACAAACGGAGACAAAAATCATATTGCATCCAGGAGAGAAGGAATTTGCTTTAACATCACCTTCCACAAACTGTGTCCTGTCAGTGCACAGCTCAATGTTTCTTTTCCATTTCTAACTAAACCAAACTCCTCGTCAGCTGTAACCTTTTGTGTCTTGGGAGGATGAGTAAGTAAGTCTCACCTGCACAGTTCACCACACAAGACGTTTCAATCGTCCCGTGGGGGGTCTCCACCGCCCTCACCCTCTTCACCCCGAAGTCGTCTGTGTGCACGGTGATGCCAGACACAGGGCAGTTCTCAATCACCTAGTGTTAAGACAGAAAGGTGGAGTTATTCTCATGCAACATGGAGATACGGTATTTGGGCTGCTCCACCCTGGCAGACAAGTTGTGAAGCCCTTTTCAAATTTGTCCACTGAAAAGATGGGAACATGTGAAAAGATTTATAGTCTATATTGTGATACTGTGATAGTGGTATGACACCATTTTTGTAGTACTTAATATTCCTATTGATACTTTCATAATCACTCTCTGAGAGCAAAGGGCTCAATAGTAAAGTGCAGGTTGGCTGAGCTCTTCATCATTTCAACATAACAATACACACTATGATCACATGGCCTCAGTGGCTTCAAGTAGCTTTAGCTTTGTGAGGCTAATTAATTGAATTGGGACTTCATTGAAAACCTGTTGGTAGCTTTGTTAATTTTACGACAGTTTTTATTTTTTATTTCATGGCCTGAATTCTGATCAACCTGCAAACAGCAGCTGCCTCCAAGATGAATAAAAGCCAAATAGTAAAATACATCATTCTCTAGGCTGCGTTTTAGGAGTACAACCACTTGTCTTAAACATTTTTATGCAAAACCGACATTTTCTCTTATATATTATTTTTATGTAAATACATTTCCTTTGAGAAACTGCTTCTATTGGGTTTATTCATTATTTAAGATAATTACAGTAGACAGGGACCATCATAAACAGGCAGGTTTAAGAGGAAATATAGTCTCTTTGAAACAGCAATGAATGATTAGCTGTGCACAAGGTAATGACATGACCATCTTTAATAGATTCTCTTGTTTAGATAAGGATGCAATTTTTAAACTGCACACACACACACAAACACAGCAGCAGCAGCTCACCTGACTCACTAACCAGAATGTGTGTTGCTTAGAACAACCTATTCATGGTCCAACCAGAAAAGAGCTAGTTAGTGTATCACTGCAGTGTACCTTGGCTCCCCTGGCTGTGGCAGCTCTGCTCAGCGTGGTGCAGGTGCCGGCCGGGTCCATGGTGCCGTCCTTTGGAACATACAGGGTTCCGTACAGATCGTCCACGTTCATCAGAGGATACAGGTCCTTGGTCTCAGCAGGCGACAGCACGTAGGACTCAATACCGTAAACTTTACCCAGCTAGAAATAAAATAATATGACACGTTTCAGTGTTTCAGGTCCTAACAGAGAAGGATCGATTCATCTCAAGTAACCACGTCTGATGCTGATAAATATTAGTTAATGAATTTAACAGATTTTAATTTGCTTAATCATTTTCAACTTTAGTCTTTGTTTCATTCATCGCTGCCAGAAACGCACTTTTACTCTGATCCTCACAACTTCACTGCAGCTGCTGCCCTGGAGATACCAGTGGGGACCTTCAACAACATGAACATCTCTGGATTTAAATTTTCTTAAGTAAAAATTTCAACCATTTCATTTGAACTAGTCTAATCTCAAGCAGAACAAAGATTCAGCAGTGGATGTGTGCATCAAAGTTGGAATCACATACATTACTGTAACACAACCCTGCGTCAGAGTTTGATTTTTTTGTGTTTCAAAGTGAAACATTTGAGGAAAACTAAACTGGGAGTCGTTGGTGTTGACATTTTACCTTTTTTTTTCTGGCTGAACTTTGAACATGCAACATGTGAATCAAGGTAAACAAAGACTTTTCTCCTCATGTGCAATGATGAGCAGTTTTCAAAACTTTACATTTTAAAGTCCTATCCATCAAATTGACCCTTGCACCAAACAAAAAACGTGTGTCCCATGATGAACCTGATCTCTTTACCCCACCAAGCAGTTCACCTTTCCTCCCTGTGGCCAAAACAAGCCCATCTCCATTCTTACCGACATGAGGCGCTTGTACTCGTCCAGTCTCTGCTTGTTGGAGGCGATGAAGAGTCCTCCATTCTCGATCCATCCCGTGTGGAGGCCCGTCTCCTCCTCCAGATCTTTGCTGATCACGTTCCTGGTGTGGGCCAGGAGCTCAACCTCAACGTCACTGGGCCGGAGCTGCCACAGCAGGCCTGGTGAAAAGACAAATGAGCCGGTGTATAATAATGAATGTGCAGTATCTGGATACACGACCAGAGCCAGACAGTCCGGGACGGATTCAGGGAAAAATGTTAAATTGGCGTATTGGTTCAGGGTAAGTTTGGCCACCATTTCATTTGACAATAATTAGAGAATCTTTGGATGCACTTCAGTT
Source organism: Platichthys flesus (assembly GCF_949316205.1). NCBI lineage: Eukaryota > Metazoa > Chordata > Actinopteri > Pleuronectiformes > Pleuronectidae > Platichthys > Platichthys flesus. The sequence goes on from NC_084963.1 coordinate 7,082,148, forward strand.
TGTATTATTTCAGGTACACACACACACACACACACTCCTCACACCTTATTCTTGCAGTTGGTTACCTGCAGTGTGCCAGGTGGTGCCCGCGGTGAGTCTGTCTCTCTCCAGCAGGACCACGTTGGTCATTCCCATTTTGGCCAGGTGGTAGATGGTCTGACAGCCCAGGCTGCCGCCGCCGATCACCACCGCATCCGCTGATCTGAGGTCGGGTGACAGAGAAGCTATAGGTGAGGCAAGACTTTTAAAGTGAGAAAAGGACGACGCCACTTAGAGATACTTTCTGATATTCAAGGGAATATGTTGATATCCCTAAGTATTTTTTTCACCTGAAATCAAAAAAAGAATATTGATTGGGCTCTAATTTCTTTTGAATTAATAATATCACTACTTGTATCCATAGGTGCCATTATTTCAAAATTATCTTTTATTTTGTTAAACTGACAATTAAATGTCTGTTTTCAGAACTTCTACTATCTTTCAGTGACCATTAGTCCTTCATTAACCAGTCCATAATCATAACCACATATTGATCCATCACTTTGCATCACTGTGAACACAATCCTCCTCATGAATCATCCTATGGTAATATAAAAGCTCTCTCTCCTTCCGTCCATCCGCTGAGCTGACCTGGGCAGAGGTTTAGTGGGACCAGAGGATGTTCCCGCCTTCTGTTGGAGCGTCTTCTCGTAGGGGACACTTTTTTCCTGGGTGGGCGTCGAGCTGTAGGCCCGAGCACTCGTCCGGCACAGAGGAGAGAGAGGGGGGCGCGCTGCCAACACCAAGCGCCGAGCTGCGCTCCAGAGGAAGGCCATGGTCACCTGTGGACAGTCAGAGGTAACAGGAGGATAAAGTGTGACAGAGCGGAGAGACGTTTCACAAAATATGCAATGTCACAGAATAAGAACTAGTTCTTCAAATTATTTATATACCCATTTTTTCCTCTGTTACATGACACATTTGTTAGGTGACGCAGAAACAACGTCACACTTAAAATCGAAAGTTCAGGTCACTTTTTCGCCTAATGGAGTTATGCATTAATTTAGGTACAATATAAGTTTCAAGAAATGTCAGATAATGGGATTAATCTCCAGGTCCAGTAAGAAAACCCCTGCCCCACAACCCAAAAGACAACAGAGAACAAGGTTCAGCAAGTCCCATTATCACTAAAAAAGATAAAACAAGTAGTTTGTTCTGATAACTAACTGCACATGTCGAGCAGACATTAGGGAAAAGTATGATGGCAACGTCAATGCTGGAGTTTCTTTATGCACATGGACCCACAACATATCACATTGCACATGAGAATCCTGTAAGTTTGCTCCCACAGTATCTAACACCGAGTCACGCCTGGTCAACGCTGAGCAAAAAAACTATATTTTGGTGGTGGCTGAAAGTTCATGTTCTCTTATCGTGTCCTTACACACATGCAGTGAAGCGCTGCCACTTACTCAAGTCTGTCATCCAAAGAGTGTAAAGAATATAATGTCTAGGACTGCAACTAACAACTGTTCTTAAAATTGATTAATCTGTCAATCATTTTTTAGATTCATCAATTATTAATCAGATAAAAAGTCAAAAGCTGTTTTACCCTTACCAGCAGTTTATCCGTGTTCTTGACAGTAGTCTCTTTCTATATGTATAACAGACATGTGCAACTTAATTATTACTATGACTCCAGTTTCAGATACCTACTATTTAATTCTGACTGGTCATGAATCAAGTTATACATATCTTTGACTCAGATACCATTTCAGAACGGTGTTGTAAATATCATTATCATGCCAGCTATTTTTAAATCGATTATAGTCGACTAAATAGATTAGCTGTTGCAGCCCCAACTTTGAAATGTACCAACATTTAGTTTAAGTAAATGAGGAGTTACATGAAGAGTACAAACTGACAGGTCAGCTGCAATGACGTCACCCACACTACCCCCTGCACTGCAAAGTTTGCAAAACATGTTCACGACACCTGAAATAAACAAAACTCGCAATACAACAAAGTGACACGTTCCACCGCATGCACTTGAACGCCACACGGCAGAATAACAGACAACAGTGCGAGCAGCTGCACGAGGCAACGTGGCATTAAACGCAGCATTTGATCTCACGCGAAACAACAACCCAACCCACACAACTCAGACGCGTCCTCGTGTTGTAAGTCTGCTGCGTGACAGCTCGGGTTCGATCTGCACAGTTTACCTTCGGTTCCTGCTGACACACACCAACCCGGTCGCACCCGATCCAAGGAGGAGGAGGAAGAGGGGGGAGAGGAAGAGGAGAAGAACAGTTTGCAGAGTTACAGGGGGGAAATGGCCGAGAGCTCGAACCTTTTTTAAAAAGTGCAGCGTGGGAGATGAAGAAGCTGCTGTGGTAGTTCCTGTTTTTACTCCTCCTCCTCCTCCTCCTCCTCCCCACGCACACGCACACACACTGCAGCTGAGACCAGTGCACACACACGGATCTCTGGGTAGTGATATGTATCAGTCAGTCTTGATGATATCATGACATGTTAAATTCAGATTTTTAACTGCATTTATTGTTTTTGATAAACTGTATTTGGAGTGAAAAGGGGAAAGTGTGTGTGTGTGTGTGTGTGTGTGTGTGTGTGTGTGTGTGTGTGTGTGTGTGTGTGTGTGTGTGTGTGTGTGTGTGTGTGTGTGTGTGTGTGTGTGTGTGTGTGTGTGTGTGTTTTGGGGGATATGAGGTAGCAGCTGTTAAAACCACTGAAGTCCTCAAGGTCCACAGAGTGATCATGGTTGTAGTGTATGTGTGCGTGTCCCTATGTGTGTGTGTGTGAGAGAGATATTATGGTGATCTTGCAGAGGGGGAATCAATGGTGCAAAGAGAAGACCCTCAGCATTATGAAACCTTATGCTCGGGGCCATATGCAGTTTCTCATCTTGCAAAGCTGACCCCATTAAACTCCACCTCCAAACCAGCAGCCAATGAGTAGCGGAGTCTGTGTCCCCCGCCCTGGGACAGGTTCTGTCCAGTCCCGTCAAACAGCCTCAAACTGGACAGGAGCTGAATCTAATTCCATCAACCTTTGAACTGTGGGGCCTGGAATACATGTGGTTAAGAAACAGTCTCTCTAGTGTAGCATGCTCACGTAAACAGGCGTGTAAACAGTGTGTGTTCCACTCACTCTGATTCCAGAGAAAGTTTTCCAGAGAGGAATTAGGTCACATAACTGGTTCGATGCATGTGCAGACAGCTGTGCTGTGCTCAGGGGTTAATGTGTGTCTCTGCCTCGTGCACATATCAAATGTTTGTGGAGACGTAAAGGGAAATAAGGATTAGACCAAAGTGAGTCACCATGCACCAACTGCATATGCTAATAATGTACTGACGTTAAAAGACATTCTTATGGTATCATCTGTGAGTTTAAGTCTTAAATACACAGCCCACTCTCCATGTTGCATTTGACTTGAGAAACCAACTAAGAATTAAAGGAGACGTTACATCACAAAAACATTTCACACTAAAGGGCTATATACAGATGTCCTGGTTTGACTTGTTCAACTGCAATAACCCTAACCCTAACCTAGATCAAATTATAGTTACAGTATATATATACTTGACAATGAATTGCATTAAGGTTTTAAGTTGACTTAATTGTGCATTGCGGAAGTTTAAGCCAATGTTTGCCATTACTTTAATTTGAAATATGGATCACACAGATAATCATTAAAATAAATGAATAAAATAAAGGTTTTTATAGCATATATGGAAATGTGAATGTGTCCAGGAAACATGAGCTCAGCACATCCTCCTGGTTCTTGCATGAAATACGATATTCCACCCTCTTGTGGCAGACTTTGGTAAGCACATGTATTCAGATGATGAGAGAATGTGCAACATCTCACTTTTATTAACATTAAAAAAGTTGCTCTACACATATCATCACATCCTATCTTTATAAAGTCTGAATATACAATTGTATCGCTCAACAACAGAGAGAGGGGCCTTTGGAGGAACGACATTCCACTCTGATGACACGTTCATAAAGTTAAGCGACTCGTCTGTCGACCACGTCAGAAGAGCTCAATAAATAAATTAAGACAGATGCAGGAGGAGTAACATACGCAAACCGAAACCGAACACAGGAAATCAGATCATCGGAAATGCAAAAACATGAATGTACTCGTTCGCTGTAATTTAAATCCACAAGGGACATCAGCATTACAAGCCACCGAGTGTCAACACATGCCTTGATTGAAGAGGATCAAAGTGAAGCTAAGACAAGGTTGTTATAGGCTGTGTTTCAAGATGGCTTCATGAGACAGCTGCTACGATACGTTTGGGGTAGTTCACACTTTTTAAAAAGAAGATGCAGCAATGATTTGATATCAAAAATACACAATATTTAAAAGCTTAGATTGCACAAATGCAAACATTCAATGTGTTGGCTTCACAAACTAAATACTTCCTGCATATAGTCTGTACCAATGACACAGTCACATGAAGCCAACGGGATAAATTCAATGGGATCAATCAGTCCACGTTTGCATTAGACTTTAACAAATAAGAAGATATGGACAAATGGAGAAATGAGTAAACCGACAGAGAAGAAATCATAGCGATGACAGTATCAGACTTTGGTCCAGACTTGCCAGAGGTTGTGAACAGTGCAGCTACTGGAGCCTCAGTCTTGTAAAAACCGCTTCTCCGGTTTTAAAAGCTCTGTAATTGGTATTATGAACATGTATCATCACAAACACACAGGCACACATTCAAGTAAAAAAAAAAAAACACTATTCTTAGCCATACAACTGCTTAAACGCTCAAAATATTAAAAATGTATCTTCTGAGTAAAGTAAAAAATATCTAAAGGGCGGATTGTTCGAGAGAAATCGGTCGTGCAAGTTCAAGCATCTGATTTGCTGAGATGCAAACACCCATCGTTAAATAAAAAGAATCCTCCTGTGCCGTACACTCGCTTACACGCTTTGAGAAGGTCAAAGTCCAGGTGAAATGACAAAGAGCACAGAGTCGACTCCAAATAAAGTCTGGGTGTAGTTCCTTCCTCCCGGCATCTGACCCTCTGACCTCCTGACCTCCACTTTCTGTACAGCTACATCAGCTCCGCACTAGAGTTCATCCTTGTAGGCAGCTGACAGCATCCCGGGGGCCGGCGCCGCCCCTTTCAGGGTCTTGTGGGAGCCCCTCCAATCTGTGCGCACGGAGTCATCGTCCCACAGCGTGGACGTCTCCGTGTCGCTCACCCAGTCGGGATCCCCGGCGTAGTGGCACGGCTGGACCACCAGGGGGCGTGTGCTGAAGGCTTGTAGGTTCCTGTTGGGGAAATTGGACTTGTAGACCTTACTGCGGAGAGAGAAAACAGTGGTTAGAGATCACATGGCTTTCATTTGAGGCTATAAATCATTATAACAGTTTGAAAAATTGCGTCAGCGATTTACTATTAGTGCACCTCTTGCAATTTTTCCCACAATTCACTGTTAATCCTTAATATTTTGGTTATTTTGAACCTAATTTCAAATACATCGTTTTGCTGTTTTTCGGTTACTCTAAGCTTGAAGGACGACAGCAGGACTGATGTGTGGTCTGCAGTTGTGCATTCTTAGAGGACCAGTCAAGCATATTGAATTAGAATCACAGAGGTGAGAGAGGGGGAAAGAGACAGAGAATAGAGAGAGTGGCTTGGCTTCAGGCCAGTTTTCCACACATGATGAAGAATGCCGTCACTGCCCTGACTCCGTTCTGCAGGGGCTCCATTCCATCTCTTACATTCTGAAGGCCCCTCGGTCCCTACAGTCCCTTCCATCTCTTACATTCTGCAGGCCCCTTAGACCCTGCAGGTCCATTTCATCTCTTACATTCTGCAGGCCCCTTAGACCCTGCAGGTCCATTTCATCTCTTACATTCTGCAGGCCCCTCATATGTGTCTGACTAACTCGGCTCCATCATCACTGTGGCATGTTGGGAAAAGACTGAGACTCTCAGAATCACTTTAAAATGCAGCTGTTAAATTAAAAAACAATTTGGCAAAATGTCTTTATGATGAACTAGGAACAAAAGATAAACAGAGATTACATGTGCAACCATCTGGGTAAGGATTCATGAGACCAGGCAAAACACTATGAAAGAAAGAAAGTGGGACTGTTGAGAGGAGCTAAGTGCTTTTACTAACAACATTGAATTGTTGTTCACGTAATGTGCATAAAAGAAGGAGACAAGATGGAGAATAGATTCAACACAGACAAAATGTGTCTGTAAGCATTTTTGTCTTTCCCTATGAGCTCACTATGTTGTACTCTATGTGGTTATCACTATATAGTGAAGTAGGGAATAGTCGATGAGTGGGTGATTTGGAACCCAGCTTTTGTCTCTGCAATAGTGATCAGGAGGAGGGGTCACAGTAGCATGGTCCTACCAATACACAATCTCAACCAATGACGAATCAGTTCCATGGAGGAAGCGGGGTTTATGACCTATACTGCAGGTCATAAACTGAGGAGCTGTCATGTCGTCCATCAAAGTTTTAGACAAATCCAAATTTGACCTGATGTTTGGGATTAAGTCATTGACTTCACAAAGATGGGGATATCTTTGTGAATTAACCAAATTCTTTTCAGAATCCATCCAATAGACAAGTCACAAGCATGGCTAAAAATACCCCAAACATGTTTTGAGTTTCAGCACAAGTCTGCCACAAACACATCTGACTCCCGTCTGTCTGGCAGCCACACTGTGGTTAACAAAAGTTAACGTCCACACGGCCAAGTCCAGACAATCACTCACAGAGAGACATGCAGCCAAGAAACCTGCATATCATAAAAAGAAAAAAGTTCTGAAAGAATAGAGATGTAGAAATGTGGTTTCTTTGTCTATCTTGAATATAGAGATTATGACTGTACTCTCAGAGGAACCACAGACTTCCCTGTAGCTCTTTAATCTATTCCTCAATAAAAGGTTAAATATATAGAATGCATACAAGTTTAGGCAGCTATAAGGAAAGTATGCAGGAGTTCTGTTTTTAACTTTATGTGTCTGGGGGCCGAGGGCGGAGAGAGAGACAAGCTTTGCCACTGAAGAACAAGAGTTACTAGAACAAGATAAGAAAAGGTAAGAGGTGTAAATGCACCAGTACAAGAAAGGAGCCGGTTTCTGCCGGTGGCCTCAGAGCTGCTTTCACACGTACTTGGGATGCTTGTCATACATGATGGGGAGGAACTCATCCACAGGCAGCATCTTGGAAAGCGGTTCAGCGTTCACCAGTTTCTGGGCTCCTTGCAGGGAGATGGCATAAGACAGGGTCCAGTAGGAGTAGTCGGCGTACACCAGGTTATGGACGTTCTCCACCTCCTTCTCGCTCCCAGGATTCACCTGCTTCCTGCCGAAGTATCTGCAGCGGAAAGACGGAGGGGAAAGAAGAAGGAGAAGGAATGAAGCTCTTTTTGTTTGTTGCAGCATTTGTTGTGCACATGTGTCGTGACTACTTCCAGAAAGTTATGGAAACAAAAATACACACAAACAACAAGCTGGTGCACTTCCACGCCTCCTGCAGATACTTTCAAAACACTTTTAGCATGTCTGAAGTTTATATCCATGCTCTGTAAAGTCTAAAATCAGAGAAACTGAACTTGTTTAGCCCCTGAGACTGTTTAGGTTTATTTTAACGCACAGTGTGTATTTTTCTGCCACTAAGAAAAACAGGATATGGAGTTTAATGTCTTCATCACTCAGCTTCTCCCGATTTGGATCCCCTTGGAGTTTGAGCTTTTTAATTAGGGTTGAATTATCCGCTGAAGTCTCCTACTCTACATAACAAAAGGACCATGTGACTTAAACCAGTTAAAACACTGAATAAAACGGTTTCACTTTAAAACTCGCTGTTCCACGGACGCTGTTTGGCCGACACGTGACGTCCCGGGAGAGCTGCTTGTTTCTATAACTTAAGATCAGGATGTTAAATGACTGGAAACCCTCATCCAGACAGAGAATAAATGTAAGTACACAACTCAGCTAAATATTTAGACCTTTAAATAAGCTATGACTGATTGGTTTTGCATCTCTGAACTTGGACTTTTCTTCTGACTACTGAGGATCCTGTATTCACATAACCTTATATTATCCATCCTTGCACAGGGGAATAGAGGACGTCTTACATGATGTCCCAGTCCAGCTCCACCTGCTTCACCTCCTCCAACAGTTTGAGGACCCGTCGCTTGAAGTTGGCCTGGAAACGGACATCGTCTTCGAGGACGAGCGCCTTGTCCATCTGCTCGTCCACCATCTGAGACGGGAGGAGAACAAAAAAGACACATCACGTCCAAATGTCAGGATCCAAACTTTTTTAAGCAATTAGTAAATATACTCAAATTAAATCGCATATCATCTATTTCACAAAACCTTAGTATTGGTTCTTTAAATCAAACTTATTTAAACCTAAAAATGTCATGGATCGCAATGAATGCCATTAAGAAAGAAATCTATCTGCCCATATAATCTTACTACACCCTATCCCCACAGCAGAATCCAATTCTTTGTCCCATTCATTTTATTAATCCCTACACACAGCTGTCGGTCATGTCCATAAAGACCCGCCTGTGAACCGTGTGTATCCGCTCACCTCCTTCCAGATGAAGTAGTGGCTGAGGAAGCAGCCCACCTCTCCTTTGGTCAGGGTGCGTCCGGAGAACGGGTCGTAGTAGCCCGGTAGCAGGTCAACACCCAGGATCTTAATGTCACTGCTGTTCAGTGCACTGCAGACACACACACACACAATATGTTATGTCAATCATGGTGGAAGGATTAAGGATTCATGAAACTATAGGGAAAACCATATTCCTGTGGTGAATTTCCTTTTTTCTGCCTTTTTCTCTCAGTATCTCTTTTTCCTTCGTGGAAACACTCGAAACACACTTTCCACCGAAGCCAATTCGGCGTCGTGCCTCTATTTAGTGCTGCACTTACTTTCCATCCACAGCATCCACCACCTTGACGTCGATCTCCAGCTCGTTCAGCGAGAACAGCATCCGGTCTCTGCGGTCCTGACGGCGCCGCAGATTTATCAGGAATATCTGGGACGAGGAGGTCAAGTGTTAGTCCACTGTTCATGCTGTTCTTTTATAAACGCCTCTCATCCAGGGACATCTTTTCACTTCCATCCTCACAATGGATGGAGCTCATACTCCTCACATGCTCACATCATTACCCAGTCGTGAGTAAGAAATATATTTTACCTCATCAAAGCCCATGAGGTCTCTCTGTTTGGGGAACACGTGGACAAAGCGAGACGGTTTCATGGGAGGACCATCAACTATTTGACAAAGAGGGGGCATGAGTTAGAAAACAAGAAATTAAAATCTAAACTATGATAAAGCTAAAGTAACATAAGTTAAACACGTGGAAACAAATCACGGATTAGTTGCTGGTATATATGATTTCAGTCTTCGTCTTAGTTTATTTTTTACCCTCTGTCAGTTTATAAATATGAAAAAGTAGTGAATTCAGTCTGTTCTTACTCAAGGACTCCAGGTGGACGTGAACAAAGTTGAGGCGATCGTCCTCCAGGGTGTGGTGAGGTTTGGCCGGGACGTTCAGATAGCCGTAGCGCTCCTTGTTGCACAGGTACATCTGTATCTCTGAGGAGCAACGAAGACGAGACATTAACTGTGTGAAATCCTGGTTTTCCCCTTTGGACACATTTAACAGGGTGAAAGTTAGATAGCAGAAGCAAAACCTTCAGCTCGACAGGAGAAGGCGAACACGATGATGTCATCGTAGGGCCACGAGTAATCCTGGTGAGGAGGGAAGAAAGCCAGCTTCTTCATGCCCTCCTTCCTCAGATCCAGCAGCATGGTGGAGTGGACCATGGGCACCGGGTAGCAGCCCAGTCTGTGACGCTGACGGGTGGGGAAATACTCGGCTGTTCGGCGATAGTATCCCTGAAGAGGTGCAGTGGGATAACTTTAAATATACACACGTGTCCATGAGAAGTGTTTCTTAGATTTGAACTTGCCGACGGGTCGACACCGACCTGCGGAGTGATGCCGCACCAGTAGTTGGAGTAGGCTCCCTGAGAGTCCAGCATGGGGGCGATGACCGACTTGTTCTCTGCGATCATCAGGTTGAGTGTTTCTGGGTTGGTGAGGATGTTGTCAGTGTCAGCGTACTGACACAGAGACGCAAGGAGACGGAGGAGACAGAAGAAACAGGAGAGAGGGATGGTGTATAACAGCAGCGAAGGAGGAAACAAAACCAATGAATGAAGATACTGTACGATATGAATAATGAATTATTCCATCATGTACCAGGATGTAGTCGGCCCAGCGCGTCCGGGCAAAGTTCAGTGCCGCCTGCTTCAGCTTCATCACGTACTCGTATCTGCTGTTGGGCCAGTGCTTAGGACCCATTTCTCCTGCATAGGACCTGAGACACAAATAAACAACACAATATATGTATACACACATACAACAGAGTCTTATCCACCACTCAAAGGGCTTTACAGCACATATTGTATTCACTCACTTTCCAACACTTTTTTCTATCGCACCAAATTTATTCTCTGTCTGCACATCCTTCAATGGCAATTACTTCCCCAAGGAAATTACAGGGATCAAACCGTGCATCAACATTTTGATTTGTCCTTCTCTCATAATTAGCCTAGAGGTTTTCTGAACGTTTACTGAACAAACGATATGGGGAAAAGGTTTATTCACCTAAAAACAGTCCTTAAAAACTGAGACTTAAATACCAAAAACACATCCAGTAAATCAAATCAAATCAATATGGGTATAAAGTCTATTCGCTGGATCATACTTCATGATAAACACGACATGGACAACAAAAGTTCTGTAACGGAGCAGATTAGTGGAGTCAAGACTTTATCATTGACATGCACACACAAATTATTCCCACTAGCAGCCTCCTGGGCTCAGACAGGTGTCCACACAGACAGACGCGTCCGGACAGGCAGCAGCGCGCCGCATCATCATTCCTCATTATGCGAAGACAAAGCAGAGCGACTCCACCGGGGCTGATAGCTGAGCTACAGAGTGCGAGGCTATCAAAGTGTCAGCTAGTAAATTCCTGCCGTGCATGTAGGATAAAAAGCCTGAATGAGCGAGAAGGAAGCTTCAAGTACAGCTCTGAGCTGCACCATTAGCAAGGGGCTTAATTTATTTCATTGCTATCTGTATGACACTTGAGGGAATCTTTCATTACAGCCCCGGTAAAATAAAAAGAGAGGCACCAGGCGTATTACTTTCTCTTGCTTCCAATTAATGCATCTGTGTCTTTTGCTTGTTCTGCTCATGATCACTATTAAAGAATCACATCGGTATTGTAAGTAAAGTTCAAGTACTCACATGGGCTGTTCCATGGGTCTCCACTCGACGTAATGGTAAAACTTCTGCGTGTACGTGAGCCACTCTTTCAACATGGCTGTGGTGTTGTCCGTGTTGTGATCCGTGGCCGCCCTGAGGAGCCGGAGAGCAGATGGTTAAAATAAACAAACACAGGTGTGAGAGGCTTTACTGCCGGTGGGACGGAGGGGATGGGGACAGGATGTACAGGTCTTTAACATGTAGGGAGTATTTTTACCTTATATGACAAGAAGAAAGAGAAATACAAAGAGAAATAAACCGGTAGATGATACAGAGACATGGAACAATACTGGGATCTTTGCCATAATGCCTGTTGAGTGGTATTCTAAGCCTAGAATGTAAATTTAAAAAATAATTTAGCGGAATATCTCTATCTAAAAGCGTATACATCCTAAAAAGTGTAAATCCTATATGCACACACTACTATGAACATATCACCTACAGAAGCATTATCACATCTAAGAGTAATCCCATTACCACATCATGGATCATTTCAAGTGATACAGTTCATGTTTTGACAAATCAAACCTCAACAATAATAACAATTATGATAATGATCACTAATAAATGTTTGTTTTATAAATTGCTTCTCATACATATAATGCAGCTCAAAGTGCTTTTGAAAAATCTATTAAAAAAGGATCAGATGAACAAATACAAATAAGGTAAAAGATAGATACAAAACAATAACACATGCAAAGTTGTTGTCAGAATAAACACAAAGTAATTAAAGGACCAGAATAGCAAATCCATAAACAGTTCAAAGTAATTAACACATTAAACAGAATCAAATCATCATGAGATTAAAAGAAATTTAGTGAAACAATCTGGTAAAACAAGGCTCTGGATCTGAGGGAAAGCCAGAGTACCAGGAGTGTTTCGGAGTTTCAGGGTCAGTTCCATAGTTTTGGAGGATTTGTTTTTTTAAGGATTCACAAGCAGAGGTGCTTTTAAATGAAGGACAATCCATGACACATCATCTCCAGGGATGTAAACAACTGGAGGACCGGTCAGTTTGAGGGTTTTCATCTGGATTTTGAGCTGGAACCAACTTTGCAGAACACAAACCCATGCAACCCACAGAAGGAAATGAATGTGGCAGAGAAAGAGAGAGAGGGAGAGAGATAGAGAGAGAGGCAGCCTGGGCTGAAAGAGAGGCACAGAGGGGGAGAAGAAAGGAGGAGGAGGGGGAGAAGAAGGAGAAGAAGGAAAGCTGCTGCTGCTTTTTCACAGACTCATTTAAATGCCGTTGACCTTTTGAACGGCTGCTGCAGAGGGATTAGAAAAGGCAGGGGGACAGGGAAGGGAACCCACCACACGGAGATGCGCTCCTTGGGATAGTTGAGTCTGTCCAGGGCTCCGAGGTAGAAGGGCAGCGAGTGAGCGGCGTTTCGGGCGATGATCGCGATCACCACGGTGGGAGGCTGCACCTTCGACTCCTCCGGATACTTCTCCTCGGAGAAGTAGGAGTCGGCCTGGAGGAGCAGGGCCGCTAGCGGCAGCAGGAGCAGGCTCATGTTGGCGGAGGCGCTCGGGACTCACACGGCGGCTCCGCACTGGACGCGTCAGCAGCGGCGGTCCCAGGAAGAAGAGGGAGAGGAATCTGGGCTTCCCCCAAAAAACGAAAAATCTCAACTCCACCTTCTTACTGTGCGAAGCCGCTCGGGTTCTCCCGAAGTTACACGAAGTCAACCGGCAGAGGTTCGCTGCCAACTTCCGCTTCACGCCCCGAGGCCCCAGAAAAAAGTTTTCATCCAAAGATAAAAGTGTCTGAGACTGTTAATAAAACCTCCGAGACACTGGAGACACGTCCTGCAGGGGAAAGACACGTTTAGACACTCAGCAAACCACATAGAGACTATTATTATTATTGTTGTTATTGTTATTGTTATGTTATTATTATGCTTCCATCAGCCTTCTTTTCTTCCTGAAAAAAATAAAACTGAAGTAATGGCACATGTATTTAAGCTAAAAATAAAAAGTACTAAAGATCTTCAGATCGATTCAAGATTAAAAATCTTGATATTATTATTAATAATATTATTACTATTGGTAGCAGTAAAAGTAATAGTCATAGTAATAATGGTATTATCATGATGATGGTTATGATAATTGTATTATTATAATGATAAAAGTAGTATTATTAGTTCATTTCTATTAGGTTTTTGACTGAAAAAAATTAACAAAAAGTACACATGTTTTGGGCTGAAAAAGTACTGAAGATCCTAACTCCTTGTATAAGATTCAAGATTCAAATATTTTTATATTATTTGTAGTAGTAGTAGTAGTAGCAGCTGTACTAGTAGTAGTTGTAGCAATATTAATAATTGGATTCTCATGATTATTATTGTTATTGTTATTATTATATACATGTAAATATATATATATAGTATATAGTCAATATTCTATTTTAGTCCACAGATAAATCAAAATCATTTAGCCTGCAGTGCACGCGATTACGGTGTAATACACTGAGTGCACTGTATTTAAAGCTAAGACATATAATTCATAAGGAGCATGTTTGATTGATATGAAGTCTGAGATTTTGAAGTGGTGAGTGGGACTACGTCATATGGTTGGTATCTGCATTACAGAGGCTGACCAGCAGAGGGAGGGTTTGATCCAAGAGAAGGCCCATAAGAGCATATGGCTGAGGCCTTGGACCATGATGGTTTATCACAATCATATGGAGAGGACACACACAAACAAACACACACACACACACACACACACACACACACACACACACACACACACATATACACACCTTTGTAAGTAACCTTTGTAGGTTTGAAATCATTCTAGTTATATTGCATTTTAATATATATAATGCTTTGATATAGCATAGAGTTTCCCAGCAGTATATGAAGTAGTTTAAATTTGTTAATAAAATGACTAAAATGCTATCTACTATTTTCTTACCTACATAAATATACTTATTAATTGTTTAGAATTACAATTCATAACTGATGGATTTGTCAATCTGCTGATTAAGATAATATAAATGAATCAGGGGCTACTTTAATAAAAGTGCATTTCCCTTCAAATATTTATATACTTCAACTTAATTTGATTTCAAAACAAGACTCTTACTTGCAATTAAGTTTCTCACATGGTTGTATTATCCCTTTTACTTAAGTGAAGTATCTGTGTCTGTCTTTAGAATTGTGAGATTGGGATTTTTTTGTGATCATCCCTAATTTTCCAAGGAAATAATTATTTATCTTGATGAAAAGAAGAAGTCATATTTAAGAGGACTGATGAGTGTCTATGGTGCAGCTTGATTGGATTAAAGACTGTTGGGCCTTGGTGGAGGTTTATGCAAGGAGCACCATTAAGTAGGAGTTAAGATTAAAGATTAGCTCTGCATGTAGAAGGGTCAAAGTTGCTTCCTGAGTGTGTTGGGTGTCGCTCTGTGGACAACGCACAGTTCACTGCTGAGTATAGGATGCAGGAGGAAACACACAGGTGCATTGTGGGTAAATCCAGCAGGATGAGGTTCAAAGTTTTGATCAGGCCAGAGGGTTAAAAAAGATATTGTCCTTTAAACTGTTGATGGACAATGGATGGATGTGTAGAGATAACTCCCATTTACCCCCATGAACAAACACATGTTTGTCAGTCAACACATTTCTCTTATTAATTCATAATTTATTCATATTTCCTGCAATGTGCACTTCAGATTCTTTCGGCTGGGGACCACCTTGAACCTCCTCCCTGATCCTCAGACGCCCCGGGGCCCAGAGCGAGAAACACACAGTTGTTGTCAGATTTGTTTTCTGAAGAAATAAAATTAAAAGAAAAATTGTTTATACCGAGTTTACGTCATCATTGACCAATTTGTCGATGTAAATAATGTTATATAACGTGCATCGTATCTCTGTATGATCGTTCAAATGAAACACGTGTTGACATAATTGCA
The DNA here is from genome assembly GCF_949316205.1 of Platichthys flesus. Classification (NCBI taxonomy): domain Eukaryota; kingdom Metazoa; phylum Chordata; class Actinopteri; order Pleuronectiformes; family Pleuronectidae; genus Platichthys; species Platichthys flesus. The sequence goes on from NC_084963.1 coordinate 7,097,426, forward strand.
AGCGATCAGCTAAATTAGGCTAATTAGCCACAAAATCATTCAACTAACGATCTATATTACAGAAACAAAATCAGATCTATCATCATCAGTCACATCCAGCAGTTCCCCCTCACTCTGTGCACAAATATGCAGATTGTTAAATCTTCGAGAAAATATTACGTTGAATGCAAACATAATAAATAAACATAAAGTGGAGAAAATAGAGGGATTTTTAGTTCTAATGTGCAATCTGCTCAGAAGTCAAGTGAAGATTCAAGATCGGACATTGACGTGACAGAAACTGTGAAGAGAGGGAAACGAGGAGTGATGGGAACAGGAGGAAGAGAACGGTGGAGAAATAAGAAAAGAGGAGAAGCAGAGACTTGCGTGGCAAATAATAAACAAAGTGATATATAATGAATCTGGCCTCTTCTGGCCGGCCGCTGTGAATAAACTGAGGCACTGACCACTCACAATAGTGGCTCAGGGTTTGTTTGTGTGGACAGGTCAGGCGGTTGAGGGTCAAATCTCTCCTATTCATGACACCCCGAGTGTTTCCACAGTCACACACACACACTCGGACACACACATACGTGTATGTATGACAAGGGGCACTTTCCCATGCGTTTGTGGCAGAGGCCGATCTGGGAGGGTTCAACCCCGGGTCCACTAACTTTTCACAGCGAGGTCAAGGGTGGAGATGGCGTTTGTGTGCGGGGGTGTGTGAACGAGGGACAGAGGGAGATCGGAGGAAAGGAGAGAGAGTGAGACAAAAGGAAAAGCTGCATTGTTTTGAGCAGATTGCACAGGTCAGAGTGAAAGAGAGGCGTACTTGACCATCTTGCATGTGTGGTGTGGCTTCATTTGACTTGTTAAATAAAACACATTATCTCGTTTACCACTAATTATATTGATCCATGCAGATGGTTTTATTTGTGCACGTTCTGAGATCTAAACACTTTTTCTGCCTCCATCCAAATACAATGGTGGGATAATTTTTGTCATTAAAAGGTGAAGTAGAAAATCAAACATTAATGTGTCCCACGTGAAGTATTGCTCTTATAACTCTGGATAATCCACAGATCTCAGTGTGGTTAGTTTTCATTGGAACTGTATGAGCTTGTTTGTTTGTCAGCAGAATTGCGCAAAAACTACTGGACGGATTATTATTAAACTTGTTGTATGGATGTGGGAGGAGTCAGGAAAGAACCTGTTCTATTTTTGTGCGGATCCAGATCAGGGAACGGGGAGATCTTTCAATTACAGTATGAAAGACATATGTAGTGGGTTCATATCTATAAACTGGTAAATTTTGTACAAGTCTGGATAATGATCCTGATTTTGTGAAATCTTTATTCAGTGACTGTACAGTAACAAATTTTAATTTCACAGCTATATGGATGTTTTGCCTGTGTTTAGTGTCAAGAGTTTGTGGAAAGTATCTGTGCACGTGGTATTTGTATCTGATGCAATACATGTAAATGTAATATGGGGATAAAGTGGCCGATCAGCCTCTAGTTTGTGGAATGTCCTGCGTAACACTGACTGATTCCGGAAAGACAAGTTGCTTATGATTTTTTTTCTTGCTGGACACATTGTATTGTCAGTGCAGCAGAAATCTCAAAGACATTTACCCAAATGATCTCGCAAATAAAACTAAAACCTTTCACCGTGGCTGGAAAACAGCAGATAAATATGTTTCCTGGAATGTGGGTGAGCTGACTCTTTAAAGCATGGTGGGATGGGTGGGGGGTCTATTAAGGGCCCACCACTCATCCATGTTCACACACACACACACACACACACACACACACACACACACATCCTCGCCCAGCCAGGCAGTCACCATGCTGCCGTTCTTTCTTTCATCTCTCCTTTGTCCAGTCAGAAAGCTGGAGCTAGTGTGAGAGAACTGCAGGTTGGGATGTGTCAGAGTGAAAGTGTTTCGGTCTTTGTGTGTGTGTGTGTGTGTTTGTGTGGGTCTGTGGGTGTGTGTGTGTGTGTGTTGGGACCCGGGGCCTGGAGGCAGCAGAGAGTCGTGACATTCTCACAAGCTTCCGGGACCTTTATTGCTGTGGCAATAATCAATAGCATTCCCACAGAGACGTCTTTTGGCTGGGCGGGTCAATACCTGTCACTCAGGGTCTGAGCCGTGGCCCGTACTCTCTTACTCAGCAGCTACAGCAGCAGCTCGGCTCCTCCCATGTCGACATATGTGTGTTTTCACAAGTGGAACGTTTTCACTGTTTGAGGACTCGTATGTTTTAGTTGAACTCTGAGTGACTGTATCTGTCATTCTTTGCACATGTGTGTCACTGAGCTTGGGAGGAAAATCGAGCGACTCCATATAGAAGTGATTTTCTTCACCTCTTCACCTTTTTTTTATTGATCGATTTACCCAAAACACAATGATATTCGATTGGCAATGATATAAAACAGATAAAAGCTACAGGTCTTGTTTGAGAAGCTCGAACCAGTTTTATTGTTCACAACTTGGATGGAGATATTTTGATTTTTATCGAAGTCAATGAGGGTGGTTTTAAGAAGCTTGTTTGTTTCATTTTGGAATAAAAAGAAGTGGCCACTGTTAGAATAACTGATCCGACAGAAAGAATTAGATTTATTCTTGAGGACAGAATCAAGGAATTTAAACTTTTACCTGAAAGGCTGAAAGAACTCAAAGTCTGTTTGTATAATTCAAACTACATATATCAATTAATACTTCCTGCATGGGGAGAGTTTTGGGGCTGCAGACATTTTCTATTCCTCGCTGCTGTGTGTGATGCCAGGATTGTTTCTTCTCACAGCATCTAATCAAGCAGTCCTCATCACTGACGGTGTTTACAGTTTATATTTCCCTTGCGATTTAGATTCCTTTTATAATTATGGAATTTTTCTCAAAAGCCAGAAAATGTTGGGCCTTTTTTCTTTCATTCATTTTTAACTAAATGGTTATTTCTTAGCTCTGAACACTTGAGGTTATTCATTTTATTGTAAGATGAATTATTCCATTATCATTTTCTGCATTAGAAAACTATAAAAAAACACCTGAGCTCATAAAGCTCTTTCAAATCTCATTGTACAAACTTAAAATGTAAAAAACACTATTTGAAGAAGCAGTATTTTGCAGATGATATTTGGAAAACTCTTATCTGATGCTGACAAACCTGTACACTGTGATTAAAGATGTTACTGAAGAGAGGAGGTTACTAAGAGGACGTAACCTTACAAATACTTGAAATTGTAATCATTGAGATCATTTGAAAAATCAGTGGGATCATCTCAGCTATTGCATATATACAATATATTTCCTATAATTTAATGGGATGTAAAACATGCACATTTTGTTGCAGATGTCTTTCACTCACAGGTATGGGATTATAAATACGTCATGTTCACTGACACAGTTTTTCTTGAAAATCAAACATTGAGTCCACTTAATGGTTGATTTCCTGTGTGTAGTGAAGAGTGTGATGATGGGATGTTGTGGAGCCGGCAGCAGGATCTGGATAAAGTGACATCCAGGCCAAGCACAAGGCTCAAGCACTCAAACAGGATTGCTTCAGTAAAAGAGAATAACCAGTGCACATTGATTCCAGTCTGTACATGAAACCAGTCAGTCAACACAAAGAGAAACTGGTGCAAACACTGAAGGCTCTGGATTAGAATGAGATCATGAGGTCAGTGATACAGGTATGATTGCATTATCTGATCTCATCAATATGAAATAAATCATATTTAAGATTTAAGATTTCTTATTTACAATTAAATCTTTCTTTAAATATATTTTGTCACAAAATAGTATCACTCATTTTACAATAGATTGGTGTTTTTATGATGTCAGTGAATCTGGTGTAGCTCTGGTGAAGCAGAGGGTTAGAAATCTCAGTATAATTAAACATCATTTTCTAGGTGGCGTTAATTTCCCTGTATGTGTTTGTGGTTCTGAGTCGGTTTAGAGATACATGTGCAGATGCATAATTTAGTTTTTCACATTTAAAAACTCACACTGAATATATTATACTTCATGTGTTCATTGACACGTGGATTTGCTTTCCGTCTCACAATCTTTGATAAACACTAACAATCTCCAGGCTCTTTGCAAACACCTTCATTGCCCATGATCTCGATTCAAAGTGACGGTGAGATTAGTGCAGACTTCTCTGCTTCTCGTCTTCTCTGCTGCTCCCTGGATGACGCTGTCCGTCGCCCCGTTGCCAGGCAACAGCGCAGCTACTGTCAAAGAATTCTGGGGGATGTTTAGGCAGCGGCATGCTCGGGGGGAAGGAGTGTGTGTGTGTGTGGTTGTGATGGCGGTAGAGGGGGAGTCAGAGGGTGAGGAGGAGTGTGTATTGGTGTGAGAAGAGAGAAGGGGGACACACTCACTCCGCGTTTAAAGGAGAACTTTTCTTTTTAATCTTTTAATCTCGGCCATTATGCCGGTCGGTGATTCCTTCCAAGATTTATTTTTCCAGCCCGGACTTTTACCAGGAGTAAACCTGTAATCTCTGATGAGTTGACTCTTCTGACATCGAGGAAAAAGCTCACACTCACACAAATGTATGTTTGCGTAGTCGGTGGAGGTCAATAGATCAATTCCCTCAGCCCCTAAAACATGCAAAGCGTGGTGGATTTCAAAACAACGTGAAATGGTGGGATTTGTTTTCTTCAAAACCTCATCAAACTCATCAAAGGTGACATTATGGTGCAACATATGCAAAAAGCTTAAAAAAAAGAATGCAGACTGTGTGCGACAGAATGAATTTATAATGAAAACTAAAAAGTGTCTCTCTTGTGTGTCACGGCCTTCAGACGGGTGTGCCTCTCTGTAATTGGTTTCCTGCCGTCGCTGCCTGTCTGCTTTTTAACGCCCCTGGTTCTGCATCATTATTTCCTCCCTATCTCCAACATTTGCTCCACTAAATATCGCAAGCAGCCGGTACAGGTCCCACTGTTGTAATGCTGGCTGGATGAAATGAGTGTAAAGAAAAGAACAGTGCACCAGCAGGTGGATGCATGGAGGGAGGAACTGTTATAACCTCTTCAGGAACTCTCCTCCCCATTTACCCCTTTGTCCATTTGACTCTACGTGGCCCGTCTTGCCTGAACATCCTTCCCACTATAAATTCCGGTGACATTCCCTGCCACAGCGTCGCCTCTCTCTCTAGCCTCTCTACACTTGCTCTCCATCCTCTGTAGCTGTGCCCTAGCAGCGGGGTGGAGATGCCTTCACCAGAGGAGGTTTGTTTTAAGGATTCCCCTGTTCCCTTTGTCCTCCCTGGCCCCTCCATCTCTCGGTGGCATGGTTTCATGGCCCACCCCGCCGACTGGGCCTCCCTCTCCCCTGCCAGGCCTTTTAGCCACCGGGTTAAACATTGATTTGTGAATGGAGGGAGGCACAGTGGCCCCCACGTCGAGTGCAGCGGTTCCCTACTGTTTCTGTGTGTACACACAACATACCCCTACTATACACCACCAAGACCAACAGCCAGCATGAAAGCCACTGAGCTAAAAGGCCTTAAATTCCACAGCTAGAGACAGTCAACAGCATTTTAGGTTTCCTTTTTGTTGCTCTTTACTCTTTTTGATCCATTATTAGGAGCTTTTTTTAATTGCAAATCACACAAATATCCCACTGGGTCAATTAATTGAAGCCCAATATGCCCAATAAGTCAGAAACAAACGACTTTCTTGTGCTTGACCTTAAATGTGGTCTTTACTATTCAGAATTTGCAGATTTGCAAAAGTTTCTCATCCACAACTTTAAAAGTTTACAAGGATCCAACATCAAGTGCATCACTTGTTGAGCCGTCAGTCACTTTTTACAACACATGGCAGCAGTTTTAAATTAAATAAACAATTATTTAGTACATTTTTCTGTGATCTGAACAATGTTGAGGCTTTTATGTTTTGTCCATTTAACTGGGAGTATCAATGCGAGAGGGGTGTACCGTATGAGGGGTGTCAAGGTGAGAGTGAGAGTGGACCCTCTTGACTTCTCCCCAGCTGGTTTCCCGCCTTTAAGAGAGTCAGGGCATGAAAAGGAGGGGGAGTGAGAGAGAGAGAGAGAGAGAGAGAGAGAGAGAGAGAGAGAGAGAGAGAGAGAGAGAGAGAGAGAGAAGTGGAGATGGAGGGGTTTGTTTTGCAACCCTTAAAAAAAAGAGCAATGAATGAGTGACTGGTTGTTTGAATGAGAGGCGGGCTGAGGCTGAGAGAGGCTCCGGCCCTGTGGATCAGCAGAGGTTAACTCGGCTTCTTCAGAGGGATGAAAAGGGAAAAACGGATTGAGCTTTAAAGAGGAGGACCCCCTGCGCCCGGGGCGGGATCAGTCAGGATGATTTATTAGTGAGGGAGAGAGGAAGAGAGTGAGAGGAGGAGAGGGGGAGAGGAGGAGGAGAGAAGGAGAGAGGGTGGCGTTTGTAAGCATCAAAAAGCTGCAGCGCAAACGCAGCATTCTCAAGTGCTGATGTGCACGACATGAGGATGGGTTTGATCCTGTTTGAGAGGGAGAGAGGAGGCACATGCTTAAAGCTTCTTCTTTTTTTAAATCAATTTTTTTTAAATCATAGCCGCTATATGTTGGTGCATTTACACGAAGCCCTTTTTACGCATGAACACCAACGTATGCCAACATGGACAGGGTTTTCTCCACTGTGCGTAAAATGCAGTTTTAGAGCCATTCAGAGGGAAAACGCTGAATGATCTCGTTAATTTGTTTCTTAATTTTTACTTCTGTTTAAATTCTTGTGAAAATACTGAATTCTGATCTCACCAATCACTGTGTCTGTGATTTAACCATGCAGGTGCGCCCGAGGGCTGAACGACTTAACCTTGACATTTGAAAGATGAATAAAAGAACAGCAGCACAAGTGCAACATAAAGGGTATTTAAATCGCAATATAGGACATGTGCACCACATGGGATTGTTGCAGGTTTTGCACATTTTTTACTTTTACTTTTCATTACGTCTTTTCTGCACGAAATGTGCAGTTTGAATCAGGACATTCAAACACAACACGGTGTCTGTCCCCTGATCAATCCCCTGTCACATACACGTCATATAATCCTCTCATTTTCTGTCACTTCGGGACGACACAGCTCCACAGAGGCCTTACAGTATAGGCTGGCCTCTCCGCTGCAGAATGGCTGCACATGGCGCTGAAGGCACCGCTTTATGTCCAAGTGCCTGGTCACAGCGTTGCACTAGTTTGCTCACACCGGAGAGGGGGGGCACCAGAGAAACACTAAACGTCATGCAGTGCGGTCAGAGAGTAAACAGTGTCGGGATTGTAATCTCTTTTTGGGTAGAAAATAGGGCTGTTGTGTCTTTAAGAGGAGCTGCTGGTCCCTCATCGCAGCTGCTGGCGTGTGTGTGCGTGCGTGTGAATGTGTGTGTGAGTGTGTGTGTGTGTGCAGCACAGAGGACAGCGGAGATTCATTACTTAAGCAGTACAATGGACATTTATCACCCTGTGGTGTTATTCAAATTCAGTACCAAGCGGAGGACCCTCTCCACTCCGCCTTGCGTCGTGGCCGCGCTGCGTTTTTTTTTTTTTCTTCTTCATTGTTGGAGCGGCGCAAAGAAAAAGGCAGGAGGGTAGAGAGACATCCATCCCAGTCGGTCAGTCAGTCAGTCCGAGGGAGGGAGTCGTGGAGGAAGGATGCACGGGGGGTGAAGCCAGGAGCGTGTGGCCGGAGTGAACGCACCAAGCCCCCGACGCTTCTCCTGCGCCTCAGCCTCCTTCTTCTTCTTCCTTTCTTTCTTTTTTTTTATCAGCATCCGACGCTGCTCGCTGGGGGGGCATCTGTACCGAGCTCGGAGCCCAGAGAACCCTCGTCTGGGAACCAAGGACGCACCAACGGGAACTAAGGGGTTTCCTCCTCCTTCTTCGTCTTCTTTTTTTTTTTTTTTTGGTGGCATTTTCCTTCATCTTTACCAAAGGAAAAGAACCCAAACGCTCCAATATCTTTCCTCCAGATATAGGAAGGGGGGTTTCTCCTCCTAACATCCATGGAACTCAACCGAACAGTCTTTCTCTTTTAAATCGATGACAGAGCACAGGTGCAGAAATGGCGTTTTTTTTCTTCCCTCATGCACACCGGACTTTAAAATGAGAGAAAGTGTAAAGCTGCAGCTGTTTGATTCGTGTATTGTGTTTTCACTGCGCCCCCTCGAGACACCTGAAAAGTAAAAATAACCCTGGTGAGGAAAGGAGATGACATTTTACTTGGAGGATGCAGCGGCCGTGCAGCCATCTTAAGGCCCCCAGAGACGTGGGGCAGACTTGGGGGTTAAGTTTACAACTATAGCAACCAGTGTACAGACATGGAGAGATAATAGATAGAGGAGAGAGTGGGAGAGAGGTGTGGGGGAGATAAAGGATGCATGCATTTTCAAACAGCAAGGAGAAAAGTCAGAAAGTGATTGATATTTCAAAGATGCACATTTTGCATCACCAGGGACAAGTTTCTATCCAAGTGTGTTTGCAGGAGAGTTGCACCACATCAGGGGGAAAGACGAGGCTGTGTAGAGGATTCGGTGCAAACAGCTCAGTGTTGGGAAAGCTGATTTTTCAAAAAAAAAAAAGAAAAAAGAAAAGGGGGGGAAAGGAGGCAATGCTGAGCAGTGAGGATGTCAAAAATAATGCACAGGGCTGCAACTCTCCATAGGAGGAAAGGAAACAGTTTTCAGTGTCAGACTCTGCAGCCAATACTGTCAAAGAGCATTCAGGCGGCAGGAGCAGGTGCACCCGTGGGCCTCTCCATGAACTGCCCACAGTCACTTCTCATTCAAACACTCTCAATGTCTCATCTCTTCTTCCTGTTCTGTATCTTTCTGTCCTGGCAGCGCCTTTCCAGAGTCTCTAGCGTCTGATTGTCCAAACGCAATTCTTGAGTAAACTCTCAATTTAACCCCAAGAATTGTGTATGGACATCTGTTGCTGCAGACTCACATTCATCACTGCTTGTCGCTGGCCGAGCGCCACATAAAGGGTCGTGTGGGCCTCCGCACCACAAAGCAGGCTGAGGCCTCCTCTCGTTGTGTGTTTGTGTAACTGTGTCGTTCGCAGGTAAGATGCACAATCACAGGTTGCATGTTGTGGAGAAAGGAAGGAAGAGAAGAGAAGAAGGTCGCATGGGCCAATAAAGTGGAGGAAACCTCACTATGCCTCCTGTAATGTGTTTTTCGTGCGTGGCGTCGTGTGCGTCGCGCTTTGGCCCGATTGGTATTTACAGTTGGTCGAAGATCTAATGAAGACTGTTGGTTTTAAATGGCAAATATCGACCGCAGGCGTCGATGTATCGACTGTGTTCGACAAACAGCAGAAGGCTCGAAGCTGAAGGTTCACACATGCAGCACGAGACGCTCAGTGACGAGCGAAGCTACAGGAAGAAGGAAAAACTGGAGCATGTCACAGACTCAGTGAGGAAGAGGAGTAAACACGCAAGAAGCAGGTTCCATTCAGCTGCAAGGGTTCTGATTTAGTTTCGGTTAAAAAGCCAAATTTCGCTGGAAAACATTTCTAATAATTAAACTATATATTTAGAAGCTTTAAAGGCTGAGCATCCTCCAGCAGGACACGTTAACACACAGGCCTGGGTTAGCTCAACACTAACACCAATTCATAATGTATTTTATGTTTAGTATTATTTTTATTAAATCCATTTTACAGCTCGTAAATTGTGTAATTCAAATTTTCAGACAAATTAAATGTTCTAATAAATAATGTGCACTAATGTAACTATAGTAAATAATTAAAACAGGGTTAGAAATTTAGTGAAAAATATATATAATATTTCAGCTCTTGCAGATATTTTGTTACTTTAAATTTGTTTTAAAATATCGTTTTTGTTTCTGTTATAGACTCTAATTAATTCCACGCAAACACTACACACACACACACACACACACACAGCCAACGAGTGTGTGTGTTGTTCTTGAACATTAAATGGCTAACCTTTCTTAAATCCTGGGGATTAGTGCGTCATGTTTGCTCTTGTGGGGAAATTCTCCTGTGTCCATTGAGGAAAGGACTCGTCTTTTATTCTGTTTTTATTTCTCACAAAAGGTTCGTTTTTAATCGTTTAGGTTTTTTAATTCAAAGAACATTAGCAGCCTCTAAATTACACACGCATTATTTTAACAACCACGGTGAGACAGGTTCATCGGCAAATCGAAGGTTTTTACACGTGTTTTAGCCGAAAAAAATATCAAAATTATCTATTTAAATAAGAATAACCAGCAGGTTGTAGTGTCATGTCGTATTATACGTAAAATAGCTTTGTCTTGTAATATTTGTGTTTGTGTTGACAGATGCAAAAAATACCTTGAAGCCTTTGGAACAATGCAATTAACTGGGATTTCTTTGGATAGTTTTAAAAATGCACGTTCCCATCTACAGGGTTTATTTTCCATTCACATCCAGATAACATGTGTTTAGTGTGTAACACTGGATTCACTACAGGGGAGAGAGTGGGAGCCCAATGGGAGAAACGGCAGCCACACGACGGACAGTAAAATTCGCTTTTAAGCATTAAAACCAGCAGGCAAGTGATATTTTATTTAGGAGAGGATCTCAGATTACGCACCAAAATAATTCCAATCACTAATGGTTGAAATTATGTCAGTATAATGGATATATCAGTGACAAGTACTTTATGATTGGAGTCCCCCCCCCCCCCCCCCCCATACATTCTAATCTAAAGAGAGGATCGTGCCGTCAGCCTGATGGTAATAAAGAAAACACTAAATCAATGCTGTTATGTATAATCATAGTCTAGTGCTTTACTTTTATTGGCTGGTGTGGACTTTATGGCTGTTTACCGGATACACATGCGCGTTTTATTCCCACTGTTGCAGCCTGAGCTCTTCACAGGTCTCTCTCCATCACCAGCACCACCAGCACCACCAGCATGCACCTGCAGCCTGTGGGGCAGTGTCAGAGTGTGCAGGCCCCAGGTAATAGACGGGACCCTGCAGAGAAAAGAGAGAAATCATAGAACGAGGGCGGGAGGTTATACACTTTAAAATATTAGGGAACATTTCAAACATATGATACTCTGCATATTTTACCCAAATAATTAGAATAAAGTGAGATTTTAAAAGGGGGCCTGTAAGAGGCATTATGTACGCACACACACACGCACGCACGCAAACAAACACACACACTCATGTTCTTGATCATCTTCTCCAACTCAAGTCTCTCACTAACTCACAAACACACACACACACAAACAAACACCAAATAATTAGAACAGGGATATTTTAAGAGTGGCCTGTAAGAGGCATTATGCACGCACACACACACAAACACACAGAGATATATTCTTCATCACCATCTACATCTCAAGTCTCTCTCTCACGCACACACACACATGCAAATACATGTTCTTGATCTTCTCCTCCTTCTGTAAATCCCCCTCTCTCTCTCCCTCCCTCACACACACACACAGTGCCACCTCCTCTCTAACCCCCTCACATGTAGCCTCATTAGCATTTCCTTTCTACCGGCCATTATCGCTCGGTTTCCCGTTGCAAATCGGACTCCACAACCGAGAAAAGGTTTTAGGTCGCCCCGGGCGTTCAGGGGAGGACAGCCCGGAGGCTAGAGCTCGACCTCCCGCAGTGGTCCTGTGCTCCTCACCCCCCCCCCTCTCCCTCTCCTTATGAATATTCCATCTGAGGCTGCAGGACGGTACCATCTCCCCAAAGTCTCGTCTAATCAGCCTAAAAGTGCAGTGTGATCACAGAGCGGGGTTTTAATCGATCAGGTATTAGATATCACCAGGAATTATCGAAGTTGCATGTAAAATCCTGATGGAGAGATTGGTTGCAGGCCTCAGTGTGTTTGTGTGTGTGTGTGTGTGAGTGTGTGTCACAGGCTGCTGCTTCCAGCTGACACTGGGGTTTGTGTTCAGAGAGTAAAATGTATAGATACAAACTTTATAGAATTAGTAACAAAATAACATTTTCAATATAGATAGAAAATGCAGTGATGTTATTTAAAATAAAGCTGTAGAAATAATCTACAAAATTTAAAACAGACAAATAGATGAGTAGCCTAAACATTTGTCTAATTTATTATGCATTCCACATTTCAACATTCAGGCCATTATTGGAAATATTCCCACCCGATGGTGATGTAAAGGAAAAAACAAGAAAATAAAAATGGAAGATGAACAAAGATACATATTGTTTTGAGTTAAATCCCACAATACAGAAAAATGTGGTTTTATGTTTTTTTCTATATCAGAAAAGAAATTGTTGATAAAAAATAGAAACAAAAAGGTAGAAAAATAATACATTTATTCAAAATAACATGGGACCAAAAAAATGAAACATTAAAAAACATTTTGGGGAACACTTAAACATTAGAGTTTCACACTATATCAACATTTAATATTAGAAACTAGTGTTTTTAAGACACTATAATGTAGATGTAAGTACATTTATATGCAGCTATTTTAGGGTGTTTATTATCATCAGTGTATAGACAGGTGAATCACATCGATAAACCCTGTTTTAATATTAAAATATGTATAAGATGTTACAAATACACTTAGAATGCCTATATCTGTATACAGCTACATTATAATGTATATATTTCTATTTTAAATGCATCGTATAAGAGCTAATTCATGGATGTTTAAGTGTTACCCTTCATTTTAAATTCTCACGAGCAGAGAACCATTTTAAAACTCAAGCTGGGGTCCTTTTGTCTTCTATTATCACACTAGACGAGAAATTGAAGGGATGTGAACACACACAAACAAACTGTTGGTGTTTACACTTGAATCTGTGAGCTGACCAGGACGACCCAAGCTTTACACGGCTGCCCCACGAGCCTGACCAATCTTATCTCAAAAAAGATAAAAAAGTCAGTTTTTATGAGAAAGTCTGCAGAATTCCCATCTCACACCTTCCTCATTTTCCTCAGCAGCCATCTCTGAGTTTCCACTCATTCCTGCAGAGCAACATCAATCACCTCCATCGTCACGGTGCAGGTTGACACATTCACAGCGTCCCAGTGGGTTTTACGTGTTGTTGGGATTTGGAGGGGGACACTGGGGAGCATTGGGGATATGGGGGGGGGTTACAGAGAAGTCAGGGATGTGTTTGCATTCCTCGCTCATTTTCTATCCACCATGAAGAGTAGAAATAAACACGATGTTGTCCTGGTCTTGCAGTTGGTAATCCAGCTCCCCCTGAGGATCAGAAAACGCACACAAAATGCTCAATAGTCACACATCTGCACGAGTCCACGCAGAAGTATGTGTGTTTACCAATACAAATATGTGCATTACTCCTGTGCTCCCTTTGGGGTCCAATCAATAACAAACTTTTCATTTCATTTACATCCTGTGTGGAGTCCTGTAATTGAATCAATGGATTCAAATGGAAGCATTCAGACGGTCTGTGAGTGTAAATATGTTTTCAGATATGAGACCCCAAGGACAAACTTGTCTTGCAGCTGCTTCTGCATTATATGAAACATTAAGTGAGTCAGAGTGAACCATCGCAGCATCAGTGCTCACACAGGCTAACCTTCACACACACACACACACGCTTCCTCTTCCTGATTTAAACGTCCAAACAAGAATTTGATATAGTTAAAGAAGCTGTGAACGCAGGGTGAGGATCTAAACACTGCAGTGCTTGATCTCTAAACAATTAACATTGTAATAGTGGAGTATTGCATCCTGCAAACACACAGCATGCTGCAGATGAAAACACAAAATGCTAAATATTATTTGTCACACACACACACAGCATCTGACATTGAACATGGCTCCCAGCGCTCACCATTAGTTCCCAGTCTGCATCATTGATAAGCACGAGAATCCCGGGTCTCCTGTGGGAAAACACACCATTTTGAGTCAGAAGCATACACACGGTTAAACACACACACACACACACACACGTAAAATATACAAACAGATATAAGCATCTTACACTAGCACATACTTACTTTGTATACGTTATAAAGAAAGAAACTGAAAACAATCCTTAAATATATTAATAAATACAATTGAGAGAAACATTCACATTGTTTGGAAAACATTTTTTTGCTACAACCAAAATTCAAACCAAATTTAAATGAAAAAGAATATTGCTCTCTTGTATCTTTATAATTCATTATGTTTTGGAGAAAAATGTACATTAATCATCAAATTCCTTCTTATTCTTATAAATTTGTATTTAAACAGGTGATGCACAGGGACTCAGGGAGAATTTGTTTGCAGGCATCACATGTCTTACATTTCCAATCTAATCAAAAATATCAAAGTGATGAATATACCTGAAAAATATAAATATATATGTAAAAAATATACTTGAATATATATGTTGACCGTATGTAGCAAAATGTAGCTCTGAAAAAATATAAAATGAAATCCAGTGTTTATCCCGTTAACTTCAGTGTAAAAATAGTTCACAAGTACTACAGATTAATCCTGGTATATTCATGCGACTGCACATGTTTGATGTTATTTAAATATACATTAAACACTTGAATAACCAGTGTTTATTTCCCACATTGTATTCTGACTAATAAAGACTGAACATTAAGATGATTTTTGTTTCTTATAAAAAGTGGCTCAGGTAAAAGAGAAGAGAAAACAAATGGGGGCAACAAACTGTCACTGAAAATGAATGGGGGCCCCAAAATAACACACATGTAGCTTAAAAAAAGCACCACCCTTTCGAAGAGGATAATGGGGATAATGGGGGAGGGTAACAACAGGCACCTCTGGGTGCAGTCTTTTTAGCAGATGCAAGTGTGTGCCTCTTCTCCCCCCCATGAAATAGAGCTGAGTTCGTGTGGAGGGCGAGATTACACCTAAAACAGATACTGTTGCCTCGTATCATCCAAACAGGCTCCTCTGCACCTCCAACATGATCTGTGACGTCAATGAGCCAGGGCCACGTGAGAGGAACCTATGAGAACAAACGCTTTGCACGAGCCACGCACACAAACACACTAACACAAACAGGAGTGTGTTGAGAGAACAAAAGAACAGGGGGATAAAAGGTGAAGATGGTGAACAGCAGCCATAGATCTTTTTAAAAGATAATGAAGAAACATTATGATGGTTTGAATTAAAACAAGTGTGTGCTGCCGACAGAAAACACACACAAACACACATCTAATCTATAAGCTTTATAGGTAGCCCAGCTTTTTCTCCATTCATTGGTTAGGTGGTGCTATAAATAGTCCTGCACAAAGGCAGCTGTAAAAGTCAGCCAGTCCTATAAGACTGCTGCGAGCCCTGGACCCAAACACACACGTGCGTACAAACACACAAGCTCACATGCACACACACAGGTAATCATCTTACTGAAACCTATAACTTGAAGGCTACACTGCTTCTTTTTTCCTCTCCTCAGCATTTCAGCAGTTTCAAACAGCAGAGAAACTGAAATGCTCGGGAAAGACTGACGATCGGGTTGAGTGTCATTTTTCAAATTTCAAAGACGCTGAAAGCTCTGCTTAGAGAGCAATTTTATTATTTGACAGTTAGGATTATGCTCGAGCATCAGTGTGATGTATGAAATGTTCCATAAGGCTGTATTGTTGCACACAGATCAAGTGTGTGTCAAGTGCAAACACAGACGACACACACACTCACACTGATTCTCCTTGGACAAAGAGTTCAGGCCGCTCCTTCAGCAGGTTCCGTTGGATCCAGACCAGCAGCTGCTTCAAATCCCCTGGAAAACACACAAACACACAAACACACACACACACACACAGACACACAGACAAACAAAGCCCATACACAGACAGACAACAGAGGTCACAGGTTATGGGTTAAGGGTCAAGGTGCACGGTTCCAGCCCCCTGGTCGATGTGACGCGACAGAGGCACCAGGCGGGACGAGGCTGGATATACGTGTGTGTGTGTGTGTCTGTGTGCATGTATATTTATGAGTTTAAGTGTATGTTTGGGGGGGAGGACACTGGAAATGGGGGAGGGTGGACTGATGTCAATGACCAAGAGTGGCGTCTATACATTGAGAAACAGCTGATACCTACAGCGAGACCTTTTTTTAAATGGTATAATGAAGAAAAATATTATTGTAGACACTATATACATATAAATGCTATTATATATATATATATATATATATATATATATATATATGTATACACATCTCTATAGGCTCATACTTGCATTGATTTTTTAGTGCAGCACTAATGGAATAAACAAACAAATTATACATTTTTGTTAATAAATTAAAACGCTTAAAGCTCCATTTTTTGCCTGAACTTGAATATCCTGGATGCTTGAATTTTCTGAGTGTGACCTGGTGAACAATCAGATTGACCTCGTCTCAACAATAGGTTGAGCCTCACTCAGACCGACTCACGGCCACAAAAGCGACAAGGTTGTAGGATAAATCCCCACTACAACAACAACTGACAATGAATATATTATAGCTATCCCATCTTTAACGTTAACATTCGAGCAGTTTTAAAAGCCTGTGAGAGTTTGTGTGTGTTTGTGTTTTTGGTGTGTTATGATGTGGACACACAAATCAGGTAAAAAGAAATTGTTTTCTTGTAAGTGTTTCCTGGTGTTGAGCACGATGACGCGTAATGATTGGGCGCAGAGCACACACACACACAAGACTGAAAGAACAGAGGAGACAGAAATGTGCAAGGGGAGAGTAACTAAATAGAAGAGAGAAAGAGCAAATACACTCAGGGAGAGCAGGAGGAAAGAGAGAGAGAGCGACAGCAGATGCGAGCGTGATTGGATGACGGTGAGTCATCGCGAGCCAGGTGTAAGAAGGAGAGCGGCTAAGCTGTAGCAGGTAGGAGTCGAACCAACAACTTCAGCTCGACCAAAGGGACGAGTTAATAACACAGAGTCAGTTCTGACTGGGAAAACATTTATTCTTTCAATGTAGTAAAATGTAGATTTTGTTATATTGTTTGATTTATTACTCTTTTGGATAAAGAATGCTGGTTTACATTTAGTCTAAATTTAAAATGACTGAGATCTTAAGGCCACTAAATTGTCCACTAGAACTAAATGGATACTAAAGACGCGAAGACAGAAACAACGACGAAAAACAAAAAAAATGGATTCCAGTTAAAAGGCATACTTTAAACCTTCAGTTAAGAAAGTGAAAAAGAAAAGAAAAAGACGTTGAGATGCACCTCACTGGTCAGTGTGAATATGAGGGCAGCAGACTGTGCGAGTGATATGTGATGTAGAAGGTGTGTGTGTCTGTGTGTGTGCCTCCAAGCCTGTGTGTGTGTGTGCCTCCAAGCCTGTGTGCATGGTGTTCAGGTTAATTGCAGTGTCGGCCAGCTCAGTGTAGTATAATGATAGTTCTGGTTTTCTACGGTTCCAGGCCTCCACATAAAAAAAGACAAATACCTCCGCTCACAAAACACACACACACGACTGGCCAGTGAATATTGACCTGCACCTCTGCAGGGCTAAAAACAGAACTAATCACTCCAGCAGTCATAACTCCTTCTTTGTGGTGACTTCTTTCTTTTCTCTCCCTCTGCCTTGGACTGTTGGTATTTTTCTCCACCATTACCCCTTACTCCCTCTTTCATCCATTTCCTTTTAAAATTGTCTCTCTCTCTCTCTGAGACACACACACACACACACACACACACACACACACACACACACACACACACACACACACACACACACACACACACACACACACACACACACACACACACACACACACACACACACACACACACACACACACACACACACACACACACACACACACACACACACACTAAAAGCAACTTAACGTGTTGCCTTAGCTCAGCACACAGGTTGGTATTAATTCAAACTTTCATTATTTAATCTTTGTATAACAGACACACTCATCAGGTGCCGGTTTCTCATTGGCCGCCTTGTAAAAGCTGACACGTCTACGGATTTAAGTCGCCCGCAGGCTTATACATGGATTACTATTCAAACAGGTATCTGGGTTTAATGTTGTAAATGAACTGTGTGAAGGTGAGAGTATAGACAGGAGGAGAGTTGAAGGTTTTTTTTATCAAGCCTTGCGGTCCAGGTAGAAGGGTGAAAGAAAACGAGGGAACAAACGGACATGGGAGAGGGAAAGTGCGTCACAGGCTCCTTATGCATCTTGGGATAGCTGTGTCGCGTGGGTGGAAAAGGACACACGGAGGAAGGGAGGGGGGAGAAAAGGCGCCATCTTGCCGCCGATTCAAAACCGGGCCCGCTTTTCCATTGTGCACGCAGTTTCCCCCTCTCTCCTTCTTCTCCTTTTTGCTTTTCTGTTTTCGTGCAATTATGACAATCATTTGAAGGGGTGACATTGAGTGTTGGGGGGGTGAGCTATCCATCTTTCTGCTGATACAAGAGGTACAAACTGTGTGATCCTTAAACCACGGGGGTTTCGCTCAATGTATCAGCGACGAGAGAGTTACATAAAGAAGGGAAGAGAGAGAGAGAGAGAAAGAGTGGGGGTGGTGTCTCTCAGTCGAGGGTCATCAATCACTGGCTGGGGTCAAAGAGAAATACGAAGGATTCAGAACCAATTATATCTGCCTTCGCAGCACCCCCTCTGTACTCTCACACACACACACACACACATAGACAGACTCACACACATAGACAGACACACACCCAAATTAGTTCAGAGGGGCAGTTGTAGGATCATGCAACCAGTCCAGACGTATCATGATTCATTAAGTCTGAATGTCCGTGCTCCTCTAATAACATTATGAACTTTACGCACTTTGTGAAAAAAATCACAGGACACACACACACACACACACACACACGCACACATGCACACACGCAGCAAGGTCACAAGGCCGACATTCCCTGTTCTGGTCAACTTTTGTCTTTTGGTTGTCGTGGTAACATCAGCGCCGTGGATGAACACCCTTTGTTTCGTCAAATACCAAAGACACATATTTCTCATTTGTTCCCTATCTCTCTCTCTCTCTCTCTCTCTCTCTCATTGTAACACACACAAACACACACTTAGGGCTGATGCATGCTTCTGCGTTTACACGGGCCTGTAAGCGCAAGAGCCCTTCCGGGCCCCTTACGTGCGTCGCCCAATTTTTCTAACTATAGACAAAGCTCTGCAAGCCTCCGCCAGCCCGCAAGGCTGTGATTGGTCTGCTAACTACATCCTTTTCTGAGTCGCATTTCCGGTTTCCTGCCCCATAATACCGGCAGAAACAACGGAAGATTTAGAAGAACGAATATGGACCAAATAGAAGAGCGGTTGACAGAAGAGATCTGAAAGTATGACCGCTTGCATAACCCGTCACTGACTGGAGGATTTGTCCGCCAGAAAAGGGCTATGAGGAGCCGCAGTGGGGATGTAAATAAACAGTCGACGAAGAAGAAAGAAGTTTGACAAAACACGTTACTCCGCCTAGTGTTCTGGCGGTGAACACGCGCAACGGTTGGGTAAGCATGAATGACAATGTGTCCTGCGCCACAGCGGCATGAAAAGCCGCAGACGCAGTTGCAGAAGCATCATCGGCCTTTACACACTACACTACAATTTTCCTGTCATCATTTTCTTAATGACCCGGGTCCTGTGCTCGGTTTGGGGGAATAAAAGTGTAGAAAGGGTTCATGTCGAGTTAGTGACCCGTGTTGGAGGTAACCCAGATCCCCTCGACAAAATTAAATCGAATCACTGTGGATCGTGAGGTGGAAACTATTTTATGAAGTACACGCCCGCCGAGTCAGCCAAAATGATCTCAGAGACAATAAAAAATGACTTGAGCTCTGTCGCCCTGATACTCACAGAGGCTAAATGCACGTCCCTTTATTTCAGATACACTCACATACATCAGTGTAACTGGGAGGTGACATTTACCAGTGGAAGAGGCAAAAGAGAGGAGTTAGGAGGCAAAACACATAGGTGAAGAGATGTTAGAGAAGAGAGCGACTGAAGGAGGAAGCGTAAGAGAGGAAACGGTAAAGGTGATGGGAGGGTAATGGCCATGAGATTAATCTGTAGATATGGTCATCATTTCTTTATGGAGAAACACTAGATTGTTATGATTCACTGGCCTAAGTAAAAAAATGAGGCAAAATGTGGTCAATTCAATTTTTTAAAATACATTATACAAGTCAACTTGAAAAGGCTTCAGAATAGATATGAAGTCCATCGCTGTGAACCTCATACACGTATGTACTTTTAAGTTTGTTCATCAGCATGTGGCCGTGGTATGAAAATACAGTCTTATTTTACAAACATATCTGTACTTTGTATTCATGGACAGATGATTGTCATGATTATTATTTTTAACTAACGTCCTTGAACTTAGCATAACGCCAGTCTGTGATTTGTAGTAATATGACATTTTATTTGCAGAGACACTTCCAAATAAAACCAACAGGAATCATTCTCATCATTGAGTTTTCTGAACTGATGCAGCTACATGATATATTCAAAATACTTGTTAAATATTAATTGTGTTTGAGATTACGATGATCCAGTTCCAGTTGATACTCACATGGCTGTGATTGGCTTGGAAGAGTCACATGATGTTCCTTCACGCCATTAAACAGCAGCTCTGCTCCTCCTCTGGAGTAAGAAAGAGTCCAACAGGTGAATTAGTACGTTTCTGTGGCCTTTAGAGACACATGCAGGTTTACAATAAGGCAATAATGGCGAGCTGTTTTCTCTTTTAGTTAATTTGTATGTTTTTCTGTATAAGGGTCTCTCGGTTATAACACTCTTTTTCCATATTATTCGTTCAAGATCACAACCCATGAATTCCAACGGATTAACTATTACTACTACAAAAATATAACATTACTACTATAACGTATATTAAAATAATACACATACTTCTTTATATATACATTTGGTCACTAATACGCGAGGATCTATGTTGTGTTTGTAGGATTCTCCAGATTCAAACTAGCGTTCAAGTCTAAAAATTCTCGTGAAATACTCTCTCTCACACACACACACACACACACACACACACACACACACAGACAGACAGACAGACTCTCTCTCTCAGAGACAGACACACACACTCGCTCACATACATACATACAGACAGACAGACAGACAGACAGACAGACAGACAGACAGACAGTCAGTCTATCTGTCTCTCTCTCTCTGTCCCCCCCTTCCCTCCCCCCAGGCGATTACTTCATAAACAAACTCCTCACATGCTGTTTTCTCCACAGATTTCACGTCTTTTTTTACATAAAACTCACAAACTTAAATCCCTGTAAGTTTCGTGTGAGGTTTAACTGCATCTCAGCCGCTGAAGAGATGCTTCATCTGTCACAACAACCTTTAACAAAGCGTTTTAAATCCACTTACCCAAACTCCAGGTGAATCGCTATGGGCGCCGCCATGTTGTCGGCACAACCAGGAAGTACTGGCAAGGGAAGCCGGAAGTGACGCAATCAGACGCGTTTTAAAGGAGACTTACTTCCTCGAAACGTCTTTACTATACATTGTTCCCTGCACCTGCTTCAATATCCTGTTATTCATACTTTCATTATATTACACACTTATTTTGTTGTTTTGTCGTTTCTCTCTATTCATATTTACATATAGAGTTATATATTTTACCTGCTATGCTCTAAACATGTTGTTAACGTTATTCTTTGTATTTACTTTGAAAATAAATGAAAAGGAGACTTCATATTACCTCAATTAATGTAAGTAAATAAATAAAACAAGATAAATATAAAACTATTTATAAGATAATTTACACTAATTTCATTTCCTCCTCAGAGTCAAATGCAAACTTACTTTATTAAGATCCTGATCACAAGCTTGGGTTTACAATTTATGCATCATAATTCACTATGAAATTCATAAAAAGAGGAATAAAACAAAACAAAACGAATGTTCACTACATAGTATACCAAATATGATATCGTTATTATGATATATTATAGAAACAAACACATTCACATAATTTTACACAGAACCTTCATCATGTGAAATTTTGCCAAAAGCTTTAAAATTGTATACATCGTTTGTATACATAAACGAACCGCTAGATACATATAAAGGTATAAACTAACTAAAAATAAACACTGGTCATTCGCTTTGATCTGAGTTTATTTGCTTTATGTATTACTGGAAATTGAGCTAAAGAGCTTTTGAACAAATCCACCTAAATATTTAAATATTCTTCATACATTTAAATGTCATATATTAAATACACTTTTTGCTATGTTTATGTTTTCAATACATTTATTTGAACTTGAACATGTTCAGACTGAGCTCCATTTGCACATGTCAGTCCAGGAGGCGGAATTACTAATAGCAACGGGCATTTTTGAAAATTTCAAAAGTCTTTAAATTGTCATACTGTTTTCTTGAAATGAATATGGATGTTTCTTTTTCATGTTCTCGTTCAATACTTTACTCTATAAATGTATTTGAGGCCTTTGTAAGCCAGGATAGAATAAACTGATGCATTTATTTCCCCCCCAGCGTCCCTGCATTAAGTCTGCCATATGGTCACGCCTTCATTTATGGACTGATATCCACTTGAACTTGACTTTTTTGAAAGAAATCATTAAATTGGAGAATCATTAGCACACACAGGTACTGCACTCTCTCTTACACATTTCTCTGACTGTGCATATGCATGTATTTGCATCGATGCTGTCGAAATGAACATGTGCAGAGGCATGACATGAGTGTGTGAATGCACATCTGTCCCTCTCCATCCCTCTCGACCTCCTCGCATGCGTCCTCAATCATACTGGTGACAGTTCCAGTCCCCGTATACATGGCTGGGAGGATGAGGTGGGGGTGGGAGGAGGTCAGTCAGAGGTTTGAATTGCAAATCTGTCGCCTTCTGTTGGCGTCCAAGCCTTACAGGCCCTACCCTGTCTTCATTCATGTGTTAATGAGGAGTCAGTGCAGGGGCAGATAGACAGATCGACCAGGGGCCTTGCGGGGTTGAGGAAAAAGGCGGGAAAACCAGGGTGATGGCAGAGTTCAGCAATAGAGAAAGTTCTGAAAGATGATGAAGACGTGATGATGAGACACGGCTGCCGGTTGTTGTCTCTCAACACAGCTGGAGTGAGGTGTGTCCTCACAAGTGAAACAGTGATGGGGTCGAGCGCAGAGGGAGGGCAAGAGGAGGTAAAGAGGAGCAAGATGAGGTGTAGCAGGGATTTTTTAAATGCCTGTAAGTTTCATGGTTGTGTAGCGAGTTATCCAGGACTGATCACACAGTCACCGGATGTCACATCACATTTGCTAAGCTGCCTTGAGCGTCCCATACTGCTGTTGTGGCTGGTGTGCCATGCTTCTGTTGTGAACTGATGGATTTCTTGAGATTTCTGCATCGCCATATGAAATAAACCCAAAATATCTTTAACCTGCATTTGATACTTGAACACAAATAGCTGCAATTTATTTATTTAGTATAATTTACATTTATTTTACAGGTATAAAAGATGCCTTTTCGGATATTTTAGTATTTTGAGAATAAATATTCAGTGGAAGGTGACTTAAAACAGCTGTGAACAACGTTCAAATAATGTTTGAACGTTGTATGTTTGAAATTATAATGCACAAGGCCCTATGTAAATGACCTGCCAATATTCAATTACAATTACTCAGGTTTGGATATAGTCAAATCACGATTCTCATCCAAATACATAAGGTAAAACAATTATAAATTAAATTAGTAGAAGGCAATTTTATTCTATGGCAAATTTGGATACCCCTCATGTGACAAACACTGTTCTTTCGAATTATTCTGATGGCTTTCTATGTGCTCAGAGAAATTTCGGGGCTGGAGCTAACATACATCCAACCCCAAAATTCAGCCATGTTCACCTCCGCCTCTCTCACTCAAAGTTTGACGTTAGGAAATCCCTCAATCACGCACGAGCACAGCCCCGAACATCCACGCATCAAGTTTTCACGCCACCGCCGATTTTGTGCCTGTAGATGGATGTCAAAAGTCAACGCTACGCTGCCAGGCACCAGCTATAGAGCAGCCCGGGTCACACATGATCAGATGACAATGACCAACACAATGGATTAGCTATAAAAGGGCTGGGGGGAGAGATTAGGGGTGAATTGATGACGGTTGGCTGGCAGGCAGGCAGGCAGTTCCTGGGAGATCTTGGGTCCGTTTCAATAAGGAACATAAAGAGCTGAAATTAACATGTACCATGATACCAAGCAGAGAGAATCCCCTTAGAGATTACATCCATAACATGTTACGCCTATGGAACTGTATGGGAGAGGGAGACAAAGAGCAGAGCGAGTGATCATTTTCAATTGTAGATGAACGGGGGATCCTGCTCTATTCTCTTGAATCTCTGTTTCCCCCTTTTTTCAGTTGTACAACATATTTTTCTTAATATTGTAAATGCAATAATTCTTCCACTTCCATTTCACCCAATTTAATCATCCCCTCTGCCCCATAAATACAGATGCCAGGCCACAATGCTGCCTCCCTCTATAAAGAGCTACAGAGCAAGATGCATCCAGCTGCATCTGTATCGTTACACATATACATGCACACACAGAACAACACATTGATACGGATGATACATAAACACACACACACACACTGTCCATCTGTCTTTTTCTCCCTCCCACTGTCACAGTGGGTTCATCCATGATGTGTGATTCGAACATGAATGCTCAACAACACTTTGCATTTTCTGTGTACCACGACCCACTTACACATTTTTATGCATAACAAATGTTTAAAACAAAATAGGTCCAGGAAGAGGCACGATCCAGAAAATGTAAGGATGTTGTTATAGGTGGAAGAAATATGAAGGAAGAGAGGAAGTGCTGCTGTGCAGGCACATGAACTAGGCCAGGAACCAAACTGCTAATAACTGCAGATGGTTTGATAAAAGGACTGGAAACTCAGGGTCAGCTTTGGTGTGACAGGGAAATGCTGCCCTCTACTGGCAGCCAGTGCGAATCACAAGACAGTTGCTTCCTCCACACAAGGATCAGAATTGAAGCAACTGTTGGACTCCATCTTCAGTGGACAAATCCCACGTAAACACCAGAAAGACTGACAATGCATAATTTCTCCTCAGCCCTGAAGCTGTTTGTACCTTCTGAAGATCCTCTGAAGTTTTTGTAGTGGCCACTGTTGAATTTGTCGAAAAAAGCCGTAAACTTTGGGTAAATGCAACAAGGGATTGTTTGCTTTTATCTTATATTGCCATAGACTAAACAATAAATCTATAAACATGAATTAAATGGAGAGATGTAGCTGTAACAAAGACTCAAAGCCATCGCGACAAGCAATTCTTTTATTTGAAAAAAAACGAGTCATTATGTACAGTACGTAAAAAAACATGAGATCAGTCCTAAATCGTTTCTTGTCTTTTTTGCTTTTCAAGGCCCCGTCAGACACAACAGGAGGATCCAAGTACCGAGCATCCCTGTACAGCATTCAGCACGACGACAATTAAACACATCACATCATCATCTTCATCTTGATCACCAGTTTACACGTATCAAACCTAAACCAGCAGGCATCACCTTGGTCTCAAATCACACACAATTTATGCTTTCACTTGTGTGTGTGTGTTCCTGTTAAATTGTGTTACACATAGTGATTCAGTGTTTTATGCTGAATAAACATTACCCCCTGCTGGACAACAGTTGGAACTGACACGTGAGCTCACCTCAAATATGGTTCAGACCAGAGTGGCACATTCACACATCCATGAACTCTAGGGTAGAGTTGTATATGTATATTTTTGGGGAATTAGTTATTGATACCTGATGTGAGTTTCATTCATATATAGATTATCAGTTCGGATAAGAAAAGTTGAATGCATGTTGAAAATAAATAGTTGCATAGGCCTGCCAGTTGGCTCCAGCCACCTCAGGGCCACATGCTGTAAGGACAGCAATGATTTAACAGGGAATAGTCAACGGAAATTCAAACCAAATGTGAACACACAAATCAGATCTTTTAGGCTCTATTGCAGAAACACAAATTTAAAACAGAAACTGGATCTCTCTGTAGCAGGGATGTGGAATCAATTTCCTTAGTTTGGAATATTTCCAAACAGAAATAAGACCAAAGATGTCAGATCATAAAAAATTATCCAGAGACGGGAAATATCTTCGGCAATCATCTGTATAATTCTAAATTTTTACACATCTTTATATCGAATGAACAGTTTAAAGCATAGACTTTATATAAAGATGGACGACATGGCTGCTCCCCAAAAGTGAAGCCAAAATGTCTCGATCGCCACCTGGTGTTTGTCAGGAGTATAGGTGAAAAATCCCAAACCCTCCATGTTGGTGGATGGGACTTGGACCAAACAAAAAAAATCAGAGTACACATTTTTGTTTCACATTTAGTTGGTTCTTATCAAACCGATGTAAGTTTGTTTTTAATTAGTTGCACAAGATGCCAGCGTTCACATCAGGGAAATTATGGCTTCATGTCTGCATGGTGGAAGGAAGAGGAGCTGCATTGTCCATCTGTGTATACAGGCTGTGGGTTAAAGCAACATTTTACTTGATGCAACATTTAACCATTTTTGTGATTTCTACAAATTGCAGCTCCACATTAAAGACACTAGTGTCACACAGGGTTCTATTCTAAGCGAAACCTTCCTTTAACTCTTGAAATGCTTGTGTTCAGCTTCACTTTGTGCCAAGACGATCAAATGTATTTGTCAAAAAGCTACATGAGGTTTGCTTTGCCCTTATTGTTTTTTAGCGACTCGCTAAAACCCGCTAAAGTTGCAGCGTTACTATTGCAAATGTTTCATTTCTGATGCATTTATTAATGCAGGCCTGATACATTTTTAATGAGGTTTAATGGGACTGCTTGATACATAGTTAATGGAGTTTCATGAACACGGTTCCCTCAGAACGAGCAACGCCAGATTCTCGTGAGTTTGGTGAAGCAAAGTCTAAAATATGCAGATATGGTTTGATCATATCAAATAAATAAGACAAAAAAGACACATTGAAGATTAATGACGCACAGAAACACAGTGTTAACATACATACATGTGCACAGACTGACACACACACACACACACACTCATTCACGCAGACAAAGCATCCATCTGATGTATGAGCCATGTTAAGTTACTGCTGTCTTTTCGGCTACAGTGTGCGACAGCAGCAGTTTGAAACAAGAGAGTGTCTGTGTTTTATTGGAGTCCTGCTTGTCCCTCGGGGGACACCGTACATGTGACGGTTTGTACCAAGCACAAGAGCGAGTCACCCGTCTCCCCCCGTATTCTTCTCCTCTCGTCTCCTCTTTGTTGCCTTTTACATTTTTTGAAGTGAGGAAAATCCACAGGGAGTGTTTGGAGTCCACAGTCAGTGCAACACATAACAAGTGCATAACCCTCTTTCCTGTGTTCCTAGTGCTCAACGCACACGTAGCTGCCTCTTCGTTCACTCTGACCCCTCCCAGCGTTCATACTGGACTCTTCCACATCATCCTCTGCAATGCAAAACAAGGCCGTACGACTATGAGTAGGGAGTGCAGATGGGGGGGGGGGGGTAATTTTGTTTCCGATGACGGGCACTGAGGTGAGTGTTATAGCTCGCTGTGGCGCACGGCAGGCTCCAGCTTGTGCGACAGGGCGGTGAGAACCTTGTCGAACTTCTCGTAGCGCTCTGATTGGCTGCCCTCGGAGCCGCGGCTGCCCCACAGGAGGCGCATCTGGAACTCCGTCTGGAAGATCTCGTGTATTTCTGATTGCTCCTGGAGGCCTGGAGAGGAGGAGGAGGAGAAGAGGAGAAGAGGAGAAGAGGAGAACAGGAGAAGAGAAGGTGGTTACTTTATATTGTTGATATTATGATCATACCATGGGAAATCTAATACCCAATAACAGAACTAATTACAGCTGAAGATCCATTAACTTCTGCAGCTGAAACAGTTCTAACATCTGTATGAAGGAAGCTTCTGAAGGTGCAGACGGAGGTCAGGCTGATCGATATCGACACTTAACAGAAAACACTGATGTGAATTGATAGTTTCTGAAGGACTGTCAATAAAGCAGTAATGACCTTAAACTGAGAACCAATAGGGATCAATACAGTCATCGCAACCGCACACACACACACAGACACACACAAACACATACACACATACACGATCATGAAGCCAAATTGGCGTAGCCATGAATGCAGTTATTATTAACACATTAAAAGCATCAGATCCTGCCCAGTCCAGGAAGGCGGGACTTAGGCCACACCTAAACCAATAGGAGGCCTGGATCAGGGCCCGCTCACACTGAGCTGCTTTAAACCATTAAAGCAACACTATGTAAGTTTGACTTTGAATTCATTATCAATCTAAACTAATAAAAATAAATCAAAGAGGATGTGATGAGGACCTCTCTGCTCGCTTACCCTGCAGTTTGCCCTCAGTGTTGTTCCTGTAGATTCCCCCGTGATGTGCGATGGTGCGAGCTGCCTCCAGGTGGTACATGACCACGTCCACTCCGACCTCGGCACTCTCCCACGGCTCCAGCGCCTCCCCGAGAGTTAGGCCGCGCTCCAGCAGAGACAGGACGGGAATGATGTGTGGGAAGGACGTGTTGGACAGAGCACCGGACTCTGTGAGCAACAGAGAGAGGCAAGGTGTAAAACACACAACCATTTACACACTTATTACTACTACATGTAAATGAGAGTCTCACCTTTGCCGTCGTTCATATTCTTCATGAAAGGTTTGAGTTTCTTCTCATACAGAATAGCGCCCTCTGTATGTCTCTGCCGTAACGTCACCCACGTCTGCTCCAGGCGGGAAATCTGAAGTAATGAGTGACACAGCAGCAAACGTTAGAATCTATCTTGAGAAAGAAGTGATGGAAACCTCTGGGATTTATTTTCATCTGCAGCTCAATTACCTGTGGCAGCTCCAGGGCTCTCATCACAGCAGCGAAGCCAAACATGTTCCCCATGTTGCTTTTCAGCTCGGCTGCTAATTGGATGGTTTTATGGAGCAGGGCCGCTCTCTCCTCCGTGCTTCCAGTACAGCCGAGCAGGTCCACTGCCATCATGATGGACATGGTGTAGAACCTGGAGAAAGAGGAACACATGAAAATACAACTTAGTTTGAACTTAGATTTTGATCAAGATGGCTGTTTAAGCTTTAGAATGATTGTTATAATTCATAAAAGCAGTGGGGAAAGAAGAGGTAGAACAGAAGATTAAAGGAGACAAGCTATTTGGAGGACGAAGATAAGAACAGAGGAATGAAGACAAGAGATAAGAGGACAGCAGAGGAAGTGAAGAGCAGAGATAATCAATATCTGAATTAATGAAGACGTCGCTGTTTGATGCAGAGAGGAAGACAGCGGGAAACTCGTGTTTGTACCTCTCCAGTAGGTCAAGTCTCAGCTGGTGTCCGTGTGGAAGCGTCAGTAACTCCAGCCCTGACGACACTCCCATCATCCTTTGCGTCTCTGAGGTCACGCCCAATATTCTAGCCACCTGCCCGAGGGTTAAAATGTCATAAGAATTGATATTTGTTTGCCTTTTGTATGCATGTGTATGTGTAAACATGTATGCTCGCATGGTGTGAGTTTGTTTGTGTGTGTGTGTGTGAGTGTGTGTATGTACCGTGCAGTCCACCATGGTGATGTGTTTGGCCGCCGTCCTGGCGTCCACCTCCGCCAGCAGCTCTTTGACTCTCTTCAGCACCGACATCTCCAGAGGCTTGTTCTCCGCGGGCATGAGGGACGACTCATACCTGCACCGGGGCATTGACACGGCATTAGAAAACCAGGGGAGGACAAAAGGGACGACAAGGGCACCGCCGAGATATATTGCCACAGCAGAAATTCTAGAAACCTTGTAGTTAAAATAAAAAAAACAAGTAGTAACAACTTTTTAGATGAATCTTTGACTTTTCTAATCCGTAATTACATCAGGCATAATGTGCAGCAGACTTGTAGCCAGAAATAGGTCAGGGCAACAGAGGCCACTCACATTACTCACAGTCCTTACCAAGCCAACACAAATATATAATATGAGAAATAACCGATGAAAACGGAGCAAGTGAAATAAGGTCGGAAGCAACTGAAAACTGAATCTCAATGCTAGTTCTAATATTAGTTACACAATCCTAATTATGGTGCTTCTTCTTCATCCACCTGGTCTCAGACTCGGCCTTCACTGCTTTAACAGCCAGTTGTCGTGTGAACACATATCCAGCATTAATCCCTCTGCACTGAGATTTCACAGGAGACTCTCAGCGGCCTCCTGCCACATCTCTCCTTCCAGCACAAACCATTCTTCCTTTCACTGTCCTCACACGCTGTGTCCTCCAATGGCACCTTGAGCCAAATAAACTCCAGTACCTGCCGTGTCTATGACCGCAGAGCAAAGTGAGCCCACGAGCTATTTCCCAAAGGACTATCAGCCGTTTACTCAAGTCTCTGCTCAGTCATTGAGCTGAGCCACAGAGCCTGGTCAAAATTACCCTTCATGTCAAAATGTCAGCAAATGTTTTGACCTTTGAGCCGGTCAACTTAACATCCCGATGAAATGTGGTTCAGTGTGGAGAAAGCTGAGCAACAGTCAGGATAACTAGACTCCTTCATTAGGAAGATGTTTTGTTGCATCGCTCATAAATTAATAAATGACATCTTAGTTTCATATACCTCATGCATTTAGTCAGAAGTATGTTTTTTGTGATTTTCTTTCTCTTGAAGAGCTTTTCTTAAGGAATTCTGTGATGGTTTGATCCCGGCTCCTCTTGCCAGAATTCTAAAGTGTCCTCGGGTCTGCGACACACTTGAATTCTTCTTACTGACTCACTAAACATCCAAAGCTGTTATTTGTTGTGAGTCTTTTTCATACTAAAAGTTAAAAATAGAAAGCTGACCCTTTAAAAACGTAATGTGCACGTTTGTGTGTCTTTGTGTCTCGTACCTGGAGGGCCTGAATGAGGATGTCCTCTCCACCTGTGGGGTGCAGAACATCCCATCTCCTTCTTCCTTCGCTGCCACCTCCCTCCCTTCCTCGACCCGCAACCGCTCCACGTAGCCCTTAGCCGGGGGCTTGGGGGGTCCAGGGCAAGGTCTGAGGTCACAGTAGCTCCCCGCCGTCTCGGAGGAATGGGATCGGTAGCTGGGATGGTGGGCGGGTGAGGAGTGCGCCGAGTGTGAGGTGTGAGCGGGATGCTCCGGAGGGTTGGTACCGGCCATGGGGCTGAGCTGAGGGTCGCTGCAGTGACGCATCACTGGGGAGGGGGGGATGACGGCCAGGACGCGCCCGCCTGAGAGGGCTCTCTGCCTGGTGACTGAAGAAAGACAGAAATATGAAGGATTAGTTTGGGAGGGGGGGGTCTATTTATTCTTTATCAACACATCGTAGTTTGCTGGCACTTACTAGCACTATACGCAGGAGAGAGTGGGGTCTCCCCGACGGGTGACAGGGGGCAGCGGTACTCCTGAATCTGGTCCATGCTCATCGCACAGTTCCGCATTGCGTCTTTGTGGTGGTGGATTGTCGACGGGCTGCAAACAAAGCATTTTCGGGATGTTAAAAATCTTTGGGTTTAGAAGCTGTCAAGGTGCTGAAGGGAACCTGAAGACGCAGCGCAACTCAGGGCGTCACATTCCTCAGTTTCAGAGGACAGGGGGGTGGGGCGTTGAGAACGTTAATACTAAATATTTGAGGGTGAGAGCAGAGGGAGACGTTTTAGTTGGGGCAACCTTGTTGTTCTACTTCATTATACCAACATATTTTATTTATGAATTTAAAAGAACATGTTCAAGTCTTACAAACAGGAGCAGAAAACATGGAACAGTGTGGCTTCTTGGGAAAAGACTAAAAATCACCTTTATCACATTATCAGTGGGAGATGTTAGCAACAATTTCCCACACATCTTTTCTTCCTAAAAACACAAGTATCATGTTTTTGTGTCATTCTCCTCATGAGGATACAATTTCTTTCCACAGTGCACAACATGTGTTTCTGCTCCTTCTTTGCAAATTCAAGTTCCAAACAGCCTCTATCTATTTGAAACTTAAGTGCGGAGGTGGTCATTTTTACAGCCTCACTACTCAACGCTTGTCACTACGGGGAGGTGCTGACAGTGTGTGGGAGGTGAGGGGGGGGGGGGACCACAGGAAAGTGGGAGGTGAGTGCTCTGCTTCAGTGCTCAAACACAACACTGGTGCTACACAAACACACCACCTGCAGATGGGCACGGGCTCCGGCTCTGGATCTGGTGGTGCCACCGGTGTCTCAACCGGGCTGGGACTGTCTGAGTCATCACTGATCATGTGTGTAACATAAAGTAAAAGATGAAACAAGGGCAAATATGAAGACTGCGAGAAAAGTTTAATAATGTGTCTGCTCAGCTGTTTTTTCTCCACCTCTAAGAAAACCCAGACACTCCACTCCTCTTCCTCCCGGGCTCACCTGTGGGGCATCATCTTCTCCGTGGTCAGCCCATCGTTCATGGTGACGCTGCGCCTCTTGATGTACGCCCCCCTCTGGCTGGACGGCGAGTAGGCCGAGCCCTGCTTGCTGTGGGACAGTGAGAAGGTGGCCTCCAGGTAGCGGAGGGGGAGAGTCCTGCTCACGGGGCAGTAGATGTGGACACCGCTGGCCTGGGAGACCGGTTGGCGCTGGCCTATGTAGAAACGCACAAGCTCCTGGACCGAGTCGAAGCTGTCCGTCTCCAGCATGTACTGCACCTGAGGATGAAGAGAAAGGTCATAAAGCATCTTTGGATAGTTCACATAACTACTGTGATTAGCCAGCACCGTGAACACATGTAAGATAGTGGACGTGCCAGATTTAGTTTGAACCACAACGACTGCAATATCACTCCAGAGGAGCAGCCTGGGAGCTGATGAATAATGAATGAAGTGAAACAGAAATAAACAAGTCGGTGGGAATAAAGATCGGGAGGCTAAAAGACAAGAAAGACACTGGGCAACAAGACGAGCTTTTGTCATCTTGAATCGTGTGGAATATAATTTTAAAACTGCATTTTGAATCAAGATCGGTGCTGATCTGAAGAGGAGGCAGGTCAACAGATGTGCATGTTTATTTATAGTATAAAATTGCTCTAAGAAGAACAGAGCCATTCAAAATTGTAAACATGCAATATGTACCACTAGGGGTCTCTCAATCAAAACAATAACAAAAGACCCAGTATGGTGAAGCAGTGTGGGATCATGGGAGTTTTAGTCTTCACCACCATTGCCGAAGAAAATCTACAATGATGATTTGCATAAAACAAACTCAACAGAGCAGACAGAAGCAAGAATCGATTCTCTGTTTTCCTTTGTGCCTGAAGAATATAAAGTAAATGCGAAGTACAACAAGATGTAAGTCTGAATTACTGAATGAGAACACAAGATAACAAATGAGAGCATCAGAAGATTGTGAAGCAGGGATAAGAGTAGAAATGAGCTGACAGTAAAAGTGCACATACCTTTGTCTCATTAGATTTGACCAGGACTTTGCTGATCTTGAAGTGCATCACCTCATTGCTCCATCGACAGGTCAGAACATAGTCCCCCACACTGGTCAGAGAGTCCCGCACCAGGAAGTCTCCGTTACGCACAACCAGAGTCTCTGACACCTGCACGGAGACAAGAGAAGTGTTTTTAAATGAGTTAAAGGAGACAAAACAACAACGCTGCATTCCCAAAGAGCTGGAAGCCAAGTTTGCTCGATGAGTCGGAGTGTGTCTGTGTGTGTGGGAACATTTTGTTACCGACACACTGACTGTTGAATAATTGAATTTAGAGAATGATGATTATTTATGAGGAGGCCCATGTGTTGTTGCACAAACACAACTATCTCTCACACACACACACACAACAGTCTGAATTGGTATTGATGGATAAAAAACACCAGGGACGACCGGCTGGCATTACATTGAGTTCAGCACTTACTGTAACAATAATTATTATTACGATTTTAACGTCAATACAAACTAAATGTAATCTCCCATTGATTCCTGGTGAACAGAGAAGCGTCAGGCTGAATATGATTCTGATGCAGTGCAAATGTGTCTCTGCTGGCGTCTGTGAGAACAGATCACACATATTGATTGTGATGAAGGCGAGGGTCACTCAACACAAACATGAGATATTTAATATATAAGAGCACCATCGGCCAGCAGGAGGCAGTATATACACAGATTAAAAACTCAACCGGACTGAAGGATGCTCTTTAATATTCCTTCAGTTCTTTCAGCCGAATTTGAAAATATATTATTTACTTAATGACAGTTTTGAAGAAATTGCATTAAATAAAAGGAGTAAATGGAAAGACACACTGGTTTATGTGCTCGTGACTTATATACATGTGGGAGGACGTCTTGACTTTTAAAGGGAAGAGCAACAAAACAGGATTAGAGAAACAAGAAGGAAGGAAGGACGAGACTTAGGGACGACAACACACACCCGTACAGGAGATCTAGTCATTGAGCATTGTTTATTCAGGGTCTCCCCAACTTTACACTGGGGCAAATCCATGAATCCATGAATATTTTATGTAAATTAAACGAGGGAAGACTCACAGATGGCTGATTTGAATCTCTCTGTGTGTGTGTGTGTGTGTGTGTGTGTCTGTGTGTGTGAGGGAGAGACAGAGTGCAGAGGCCGATCAAGAGACAGAAGCTGCGTCTATTTCCGGGCACCCTCCACATGTGCATGCAGCGTGTGTGTGTGTGTGTGTGTGTGGGCGCATGGGGTCTGTTGTTGTGTGTCCCCGTGTATCTGCGTCTTAGTCACCAGCTGTGAAACTCGATTGCGCACATCAGCAACACGTGCAGCTGTCTGTTTGGCAGCGTTTCCCCTCCTTCTGAACGCTAAAGCAATTTCTACTGAGCTGTGACAGATGATGGGATTCATTAATCAGTGTCATTCTGTGTGTAAAGCATTTAAACTGCGCTGCGGAAAGCCAGAGAGTTTGGCCGAGTAAGCGCTGAGCTAATACTGTTGGTTGACAAGCACATCCACCCACACTGAGACGTTTATTATACTTTTATCTCAATTGATTCTGACTTCTTACATTTTTATTTCACTGTGACAGCCACTCAGACACGGGAAGTTCAGTGTGCTCTTTTTTTCAGAGTGGGATTTGACACATTATAGTGGATTGTATTTCATCAAAACACAGTGCAGAGCTTTACCAAGGAAGCTAATGTGTATTTGAATCTTTAAACGTAGCTGTTGATCATGGTTTCCTTGTTCCTAAGGGGATGTCTTTGTTTCCCCTTTGTGACGCAGAGACCATAAGATATCAAGTGGGGCCTTTTTGTGTTAAGTTTGTATGTTCACTTGAGTGTAGGTGTGTGTATGTGGGTATGAATAGGTTTTCTCTGTGTGTTGGGTGGATGGTTGAGATTAGCTTTTTACATACTTGACTGCATGTGTGTGTGTGTGTGTGTGTGTGTGTGTGTGTGTGTGTATTGGCTGTGAAGCACTGTACACAAGCAGTGTGTTACCTTTAGGGTGTAGCGGTGCCTCAGGAAGTGTTTGTGTTTCCAAACATCCTTTAAGAACTCCCAGACTGACATAATGTACTCCACTGTACGTGTACTCTATATTGATTTCACAGTGGTCTTTACAGTGTGTGTATGGATGTGTGTGTGTGTGTACCTCTCTGGGTATGTGCCCATGGTACCAGCCATGGCTCCTGATGTCAGCAGGGCTCAGTTTCAGCTCATCCTCCAGCTCCTTGCGAAGTTTCTCCGGAGGTGACTCCAGCAGGTACTTCTCCTTGGAGAACTGCATGAGGCAAACAAGCAGAAGGAGACACGACATCAGTGGGGGAGAGTCGACACAGGCACAGTGTGTTCACAGCCACATGGACCAAAGGTTTAGATGCAGAGTTTATATTTAACTTTGATTTATTCAGATAAACCCTGCAGACATTGGGAGCTCAATTCCAAGTAGGACCTGACAACTTAAACTGACTATACAAATACGTATTTACAGTACGAAAAGAAGTACAGTAGCAGAATAATTATCTATGTGTATATATGGGTGTGTGGTTGGCATCATTTGTACAAATACACAGACACACACAGAAGTGTACACCTGTGTTACAGACGGCAATTCTACAGGGAAGCAACTCTGTGTGCTGCCTTCCACCCAAACATACACACACACACACACACACACACACACACACAAGATCCAATCCAATCAACCCTGACCTGATTACAAAGACGCACAAATCATCATGAGTAAAACACACACACACACAGACACACACACATTCACGAAACAAACAAATGGATCCGATATCTAATTTCAAAGCCTCCCATTTCAAACGGTCCTCGGGGGAAATCTGGCTTGTAAAACATGAAGATACATTCCACTGAGCACTTTCATAGTTATTTACCAACAAATACTCAGTGTTGTGTGTCTGTGTGTCTGTGTGTGTGTGTGTGACTGTGTGTGTGTGCGAGAGGATGATAACAACACGAGTCTGGTGCCTCAGCAAATATTGACACATAGTTTGGTTGAGTCCACACAATGGAGGGCTAGAAAGATAAACAAAAGCGTCTTATTTTTCTTATCATTTAGTGCTCTATACGCTTTAGTCCCGATGATACTGTGTGTTCTCAGATCAGATCTACCCGAGTATTATGTTCTTAGGGAAATCCCACGGTGGGACCTCGATGTTGCGTGGCGACGCCACAACAACGGTTGATTTTGGAAAGACTGAGTTCAGATGGATGATGTTAGATGAGAGGCAGAGGACACACACACACAAGTATACAAACACAAATATTGCACAACACGGAGAATCCACACAGGAATAAACAGAGAAAGGAAATCATCTCCACTCTTCCGATATGAGGAGAAACAAGACTGGAGACCAAAATAAACAGTAAACAGCCTCGTCGCTAAGGCCAGCCTGTCATTCCTCCTAATATTGTCCTTCATCTCTTTCTCTCTCTCTATTTCTGTTTGTGTTTTTCTCTCACTTTCTCTCAGTCACACTCTTTTCCCCGTTTCCCACAGCTCATCCTACTCTTCCTCATCCTCCACGACAATAAACTTTCAGCATGTTGTCGGAGAAATGGAGACACGTGTAAAGAGAGTGTGTGAATGAGGAGGGGAAACCGAGAGGATTTGTTGGTGTGTGCAGTGTGTCCGCCTGACAGACTTAGCATGTGCACGCGCTGCGAGACAACAAGGGCCGCACAATCGATCTTATCGTCTCCGGGTCACTGCGAAATGAAATTATTAACTTCCTCCTCTCCCTGCTCCTCTGCCCTTCTCTCCTCGAGTCCTCGGGGGGGAAGATGGGAAGAATATCGCAGTGGAGGCTCACTCTCCCAGATTAGATTTGAGGTGTGAGTGTGTGTGTGAGAGTGTGTGTGTGAAGGAGAGAAGAGGCCAATAAAAGAGCAGAGAGGTCAAGTGTGCAGTTATTGCTTTTCCTTGTCTCTGTGGAAACCCAGAGGAGGCTGTGCCAGCGAACTGAGGCTCAACAATGAACTTGTGTATATATATATATATTTGTGTGTGTGAGTGTGTGAGGGTGTGTGTGTGTTTGTGTGTACGTGTGAAGGCTTATGGGGCAAATTGAAATGTCAGCAGGGCTCTATTTATGATATGGTTCAAGGAATGGACTGACATCAGGGGGACACGCAGAGAGAGAGGCTGGAAAATGGACAGACCATCAAAAATAATTTGACAAGGACACGGAAAAGAATTTACGTTATTATATTCTAACATATCTATGTGGGCATGATAGTGGACCTTTTCTTCTGCGGGCTTTTTCAAGAGTGGAGGCGGTGGAGCTCAGAGAAGATGAGAATAGAAAACTGTTCAGAAAAATTCAGATGACAAAAGACACACAGGGAAAAAGGACGATGGGAGACATTGACAGATGTGATATTACGAGTATTATTCCAATGACTGGGTGTGCCCCACACTTATAGCCCCCACCATGCTGAATCCTTGGTCGCCATGGTAACATGTCGTTGTGTTTGTAGCCCTGCTGGTTTGCGTCTTCTTTCAACAACACAAGCAGAAACTATGACTGTGAGTAATATCAACTGTATATCCTCTCCTATAATAATTATAATACAGCTATTTAAGATTTACTTATATTAGTCACGTAATTCATTCTTAAAAGCATTTTACTTTTGCATACTGCAATACTACTAATACTTATATAACTCTTTCTTCTCTTCTCTTTCATTTTTATAACCACTTTTTTATGGGGCTGCAATATAAATATGTTACATAAATCTATTATTGTTATCATGAAATAAATAAATGTGTAAAAAGTACTAATACAATTTGTATTATGTAGTACTGCTTCTGTTGATAATATTTCCCCGCCTCTATGGTTCTTCTGTTCTATAGATGCTATTCATACTTTTATTACACTCCTTGTACAACTAACTCTTGTTACTCTAAATGGCACTAGTACTGGTACTATTTTCCATATATATATATATATACACAACCAGTAAAAGTATCTGCAAAGAAGAAACTGAGATATCAATATAAGCAGACTTCCCTATTTGCTTTGTTGTGCATTTCCTATTGGTTTAGGAGCTACAAAAAGCACGTGATCATATTACATCTGAAATGTGTGTCGACTGACTGAAAGCATTTATTCAATATCTCAACAGGCAAAAAAACAATAGAGACAGTTTTCAGAAAAACAGACGGATGGACGGACGGAAGAGAAGCAGACACGCAGCAGAGACGTTCTGAGACAGACGACAAAACAATCAGCATAAAGACCGGACATCAGACATTCAGGAAGGCACGGAGGCAGACACACACAGACACACACACACACACACACACACACACACACACACACACACACAAACACACACACGCACACACACACAGAACAGAAACTCATTAATGTAGACAGAGAGGCAGACACTCCCAGGAAGACAGGTAGCCCATTAGCGGATGAGAGAGTTTAGGCAATTTAGCAGCTGATGCAGGACTTTGCTTTCCCAGGGGGGTGAAAAAAGGGAACGAGATTGGTGTGTGTGTGTGTGTGTGTGTGTGTGTGTGTGTTCATCCATAGACTGCATATGTGTGAGTTCTACATGGGTGGCACTATTAATGGATGGGGGGGGGGCTCTCTTTTGGCTCAGAAAATATTCATTATAACAGTTGGTATAGCATATACTTTAAATGGATGGAGGGGGAGTCAGGAGCCAGGCTATAGGGGCCATGGAGGAGTGTGTGAACGTGTGAATATGAGTTATAGATAACAACCCAGTGTGATCCATCACCGAAGTTACACCAACACG
Organism: Platichthys flesus; assembly: GCF_949316205.1. NCBI lineage: Eukaryota > Metazoa > Chordata > Actinopteri > Pleuronectiformes > Pleuronectidae > Platichthys > Platichthys flesus. The sequence continues at coordinate 7,136,644 of NC_084963.1, forward strand.
CGCTTGAGCCCCCTTCTTTCCTCGCCGCGGGCCAATTAGAGGGCTTCGTCAACGCACCCGCCGCGGCTAAAATCGGCTCTGTTATCACTCAACATCAGTAAGAGAAAAAAATGGACCACCTAAAAGGAAAAATAAATGAAAGGGATGATAATGGGGAGAAAATCCAAATATATGCACATATTTATACATATATAATGTAGACACACACACAACAGTGGTTTTTTTCCAGCATGTTGTTGACTTGTGTGTGTTTTTGTGCTGAATTGATTATCTATCTATGTTTACAGCTATAAAATAAAGTTAATGAACGTAAGTTGATGAGACAAGTTCTCACCGAAGTCAAGAAATATACAAGCGGAGGTGAAATGAGTAGAGCACAGAGGAGCAGAGTTTGAAAGGAGACTGATTTTGCTCATGTTCTGGTTCATATTGTGAATTTGTGTTATCACTTGCATGAGAAGGTTTACGTCCTCCAATGTTCAGAAAACTTTCTGCAGCACCTCTTTTCAGCCTCTGTCTGAATCACCTTTTTTTTTGTTACTATATAACAACAAAGAAAAAGCTTCACGTCTCCTTTAAAAGTGGCAGAAATCAGCACGTTGTAGTTTGTCTCTGATCTAGTTTACCAAAGCATGGGTGAGAAATGAAAAGGAAGATGACAGCTGGTTAAAAACCCACAAGGGGAACGAAGAAAAGAAAAAGTAAAGCCTCTGGTATTTGTCAGCATGTAAACAAAAACAGTGGAATTAACGAAACAGGCAGAGAGGGAGGTTTTCTGAACGGACCGCGCGGCACTCACTCATGTCAGAATGCACCTTCTTTCTTTTGCTGCTCATGGGCTAGCCTCTAACCCCGCTGTCATGGTAACGCACAGTGTGGTAGGGATGCCGGCAGTGGGGGGAGGAAAAACGCACACACACACACTCACACACACAATGACGTGAGGGGTCCTAATTCTGAGGAACCTTGCCTTCCTTTCATCAGCCCTGTCTTTCTCCTCCTGCCCCCTCAAACTCCATGTCACCTCTCTTTTGGGGTGATGGAGACCAGGATTAATGCTGAAAGGCCCTTGAGTCCTTCTATCTCCTTTTACACACACACACACACACACACACAAACACACCCACACACAGGCATGTACTCTTTACTGGGATTTATACATATATGCGCGTTGTCGGTATCACCCCTTTCCAGACTGGTGTAATCCCTCTTTGCCCTCCAGCCTGATTTCCAGTGTTGTATTCACACTGGTTCACACGGGTATAATGGTCTTTAACATGCACGTAAAATGATAACAGCGGCAGAGGGAGTGCTGGTAACATTGGGCTTTATATATTTACCCTTCAGTTTTACTTAGCAAGGTGAAGATGACATTGGATCCAAATGAAGGAAATTGCTTTTGCAAGGACGCTGAAAAGTTTATTTGACACCTTGGACTTTTTAATACATGTCAAACAATATTCTTTTACCATATACTGGGGAGTGGTTCGTGGGCATGTGTTTGTGGTGATATTCATTCACCTGTATTTAGTGTTGAGAAAATGTGATTTGAATTTTATATGATTATGAGAAACTAATATCAGACTAATTAAAGTCTTATAAAAAGCCAACCTCTTTAATGTGACTTTTTATAACTTTATGAATATGCTTACCAAATTCAAATTAAATCACATTTTGACAACCACACCATGAGTTAATTATGCAAAAGGAAACCTATTTTTATTTTTTTATATATATATATATATATATATATATATATATATTAGATAATGAAGAGGACACAGATCAGAGTTGACTCACATCCTGTTCACAAACTATCATCACTTCACCTTTAATATTAAACCGACAGTTGAAACCATGAGACACAAAATGATGTGTATATTTTTATAGTACTGCCTGTAGTATTAGTATGCACCAGCACTCAAATAAATACATACAGAGGAAAACATACATGAAAATGACTGTGTTGACGTCTCATGTGATCTGACAACCAGCTACTCCCACACGACTGGTACAGAGACCCAGAGAATATGAGACTGATAACAGTGACCTTCTACTGTCGTTAGGAATCAGCGTCCCCCTCCAACACACACACACACACACACGCACACACACACACACACACACACACACACACACACACACACACACACTGAGGACAATCACCCCTCGAGGCAGCTGATGCTGGTGTGTATACAGTAGTCACAGACGCACACATACAGTAACGCACAAACACTCTGGTGAGAGCTGTCAGTCGGAGTGGTATCGGAGAAGAGACCCCCTGGATTGAGTGACAGGTGGTGAACAGGATATGACACACACCTACACTCCCACAGCGAGCGCAGGAAGCACAGTGCCACTCTGCACTGCATGGATCCACTCTCTCTTCCCCTCTGTCTCTCTCTCTATCTCTCTCTCTCTCTTCCCTCTCTTTCTCTCCGCTATGTTTGGGACTTCTCCATCAGCTCCGTCATGGTCTCATTCTTTAGTTTTGAATGTGATTCCCGACAGCGATGGCAGTTTCTAAACTTTATTTACTGAGATTTGAACACCTCTGAGCACTTTTTAAAATGAACCGTGTGCATCGGACAGACAGAAGAGTTTAAACAAATTCAGATTTCAACCTCTGAGGCTCAAGGCACAACCAATCAGAGGACAGGACGATGGCCGCCGTGTCTGAATGAGCGAACCCCGGGGGAACCGAAAAGTCTGCAGTTACTTGTCTTCCGCTCATAAAACTTAATTGCCGTGGCAACTAAAAGTGACCTTCATCAGCATATCAAGCTTTTTTTTTTTTTTTTTTATGAACTCCTCTCTCCTCTTGTGTGAGTGATGGCGTCGGGACAGTGAGAACAGTCTGTTCACGGAGATTACAGTGACTGAATCAGGCATAGAAAGATGGATGACATGACAGCTGCCAAAATGTGGAGACACATCTTAATCATCTTAATCACCCCCCCGGTGGCCGGCTGCAGGGTACAGGTCATTAATCCAGTCTCCTCCATATTAGCAGATGGGACATGGAGCGTAATAAAAAAGTCAAATCATGCCAAATCATTTTTTCTCAAAGATGGTTGGGGTTAATTTAGGCAGTTATTAATCACACCGATGTATATTCAAGTGTCCGTCGTGCATCTATATGACCAGATAAGTGGTGGGGTTGATTCTATTCGTGCCAAAAGATTAAGGCTACAACTTTAAACGAATTGTTAAATGTAATACCTTAATGCAAAGATCTATCTTCTTGGACCTGAGCCTCTGGTGTTCTTACTCTAATGTCTCCTCCTCTGTGAGTCACCTCTTCTCCTGCTTTTTGTTTCTGGCTGAAGAAAGCCTATTAAAGCGTTTCCTCTCTCTAATCAACCTGGTGAGCAACATCTATCAGCACTTTGATGAGGAGACCATTACTGAGAGTGAAGCGTGAGTGTGTCCGTGTGTGTGTGTGTGTGTCATCTTGCAAAAACATGTATGCTGACAATCATCTGCCTAAAGGGCTGAATGTCCTCTGTGTGTGTGACTGGGGTTGTGTATTATATTATTCTAATGTGTGTCTCCACAACACTGACACTCCGGTGAATTTAATTGTGTCTTTCTGAGTTCATTTATCTTGTTCTTTTAAAATCTGTCGAGGGTTTGCACATGACAGAGCTGTCGGCGATGATGAGAAGGGAAACACAAACACACAGACAAAAACAGAGTAACCGAGACAGCACAGACGGCAAAAAAAATGTTTTCATCCACACAAACATGAGCAAACGGAAAAAACACCAACACGATTGCGCGCAGATCTAAATGCACATGGCATGACGCTACGCACAAACACACAATCGGCCACATACACACACAAAGAAGCAGCGAAGATTTTAATGATGTCTGACTGTTAAGTACGACTCCTGACTGCACGGCTCTCCCTCGCCTCCTAACCCCACAGTTTCCCTGCTAAACAGGCCTATAGGCTATATTTTCTCTTACACACCCTCACACACACAAACACACACACACATGCACAAGTGTGAGAGGAGTAAACACTCTGTTCCCTAAAGTATCCACACAAACACAAACCCAACAACCGACAGAATCAGAAAAAGATGTACACACATACACAAACACACACTGTTACACACAGGTAAAAAACAGAGGTGACATTGTCCCGTACTGAAGGAACAATGTGATGCCCTGTTTAGTTATTACAGACCCCGACTGGAGAGCTGGTCCCGCCCAGACACTGTTTAGAGGTTACACAGATTCAATTAGACTTTTCTCCGGTTGAAATGAGATAGCCCACTTGTTCTAATTCAATTCAAATGACTGTAATACCTCCGCTAATGACACAGCAATGCAGACACACACTCCCTGCATTGCTGTAAATGGATACACAAACACACATTGAACACAAACACATCCACGGTTTTACGGCAGGGGCTCGCCCAGTGACTGAAGCGCAGTGTGCTGACGACTAAGTGGTTGGGTTTTATCCTTTTATCGATGGGATCGTACATAAACACAATTTTCTGGTAAAGTTATTGGTTAAATTCGGGTTTGTGTCCAAAGACTGTTGATAAAACTGGACGTAGACTCCAGGTCCAGAAAGTGAAGCCAATGCATAAGTGTCTGAAATGTGTATTCTCTCGAATGATCAGCAGAGGGCGACTCTTTTTTCAGCTTGTTCAATTTCGGGTTTATCTTCGAACTAGAAATTCACCAAATCTGGACATACATGAATTTCACTGTTCATTCATATCAGAGAAGAAGCAGCAATGAAAAAAGACAAGACTGAGTTTACAGAACGTGTAACAGGCTCTGGTTTGTTGAAATAAATAAATAAATAAATAAATAAAATAACCACATACAATTCCTCAAAGGAAAGTATATTCACATACAAGTACCAACTAGATTCACATGTTCTTTATTGACTTATATTTCCATTGAGCTCACCTTAACAACATATTATGTTATGGTGATATGTTGCCTGACTGCCGATATCTGTTATCTGTGTGTTTCTAATGTGGAAAGACTGTCTAGGCAGTAAAAAGACAGATGTCCGAAAAACAAAATCATTGCCAGACATAAAATAAGACACACACACACACTCACACACACACACACACACACACACAGACACACACACACACTCCAGTACTGTCGACTCAGCACCGCCACACCTAAGATGCTGTTGCCATGGTAACGCCATAGTTTGCGTGCCCCAGCTGGTGTTTCCCCCCCCCCCCCCCCCCCGAGGAAGAAGAATGTATGGGTGTGTGTGTGAGTGGGTGCCAGAGAGAGGTTAATGTGCCCCATGTGTGCTTTGCTCCGTCATGTGCAGCGGGGTGTAATGAAGAGGAAAAAATGGCAGGTTGGGAGCAGTTATCATGCTTTTCCATTGTGTGTATGATTATGTGTGGGTTTGTGCGTGTGAGTGTGTGTGCGTGCCTGTCGTTGTGTAGTAGCCACTGTATTGGAAACATCAGTTTTCTCTACGGGAATAATTGATTGTTTCACTCTCAATGAAGACGGCACAACTTTGATTCAAAGGCAGTAAAGTGAAGCAGCAGCGAGTTAAAACCAAACACCATAAAACCCTTTAGATCCACTTAACTGCCAAAATCTGACCTCAATCCAACTTAATTAAAATCCAATAGAAAAACCACAACAAAAGCTCATGGAGCCTCACCAGCGTAAACAAGTGCGTCCCACTTCATCACCCTCATCTTTTATATTCTTCTTACTCGTGCTTTTAATTGACTCCCAGTACAGTGTGTGGTTATCCGGGTGTTGAGAGGATTTGGACGAGTACAACATTTACTTGGTCATGTTCTGTTTCAGCTGCTCAGTTTTGTTTTGACATCACTCCACTCCTCAGGAAAGTCATTCATTACCAGTGCACACGTAGTAACGATATAGTATAAATCCTTGTTTCTATCATATAACGCTTAGATCTAGTTGAAACTGGTTTCTTTGCCTGCTGGTCAGAGCTCAGAGTGATCACAGCGGAGTGGAGGCTTTGCTTTGCTTGATTTCCTGTGCATCACACACTTCACCTCTCCCTCGCTGCGGTGCAATTTATAGACCACTCAGATGTGGAGAAACACTCACCTGACTCATCATAAGGCTTTCCTATACTTCACTGCTTTATTTTCCACTCCTTCTCACCCCCTCCCACCTTGTGTTAGTCAAACACCGGAGCCGTTCTCCACGCTTCCCATCTTTTATCTTGACACATTGAGACTCTTTATTTGAATGTTTATCTTCCTCTGAACTCGTCTTGTTCATTGTGTTTCCTCCTCATCCCGTGACACATCTACCTGTCTCCCATAGAGCTGGGATGTCTGGAGATAAGACAATAGCTGTGTTCCAATTCATGGGAGGCGGCATTTGAAGGCGACCGAGAAATGCGTCCTTCCCCGAGCAACAGAGGATCCAATGGGGGACTCTTATCAGGCCAGGATTACTTGGCAAATGTCCTGAGAGAATACTACAGCAGGGGTCTCAACGTTTTTCCAGCCCAAGGACCCCCAAACTGGTGGAGAGATGGAGCAGGGACCCCCTACTGTATATATTGTATAAAATTGTGTTTTATATTAAACTGGGCCTAGTGCCATATATAAACATAGCTACCCTGTTATTGTGCATTCAATACTAAGCTATTCAAATATTACAAGGTTTCATATATTCATGTTTTTAATTTAAACATGTGCAAGGTACAGGGTGGTCATGCCACTGCCATTTATAAACATACATCTTGCATAAAACACTGAGCTATTAAAGTTATTCACAGATTCATGTTTTTATTGTAAACATACATGTAGAAGAGACATTGAATCCTCAAGTCATCTATGGATGCCACACATACTCCCACATTAGTGAGATGTCGGACCCTGCTGGGTAGCACACAACTTATCTAACCTTGGACGGGTGTAGGTTGTCAGGCAGAGGGTCATATCAGCCTCACAATATGTTCGATGCATGTTAATGTGTATTTAGAACATTTAACACCCACCCCTGTTGAAGACCTCTGTGCTAAAGTAGAGCCATCATGGTCTTATGCACAGACAGCGTCTTTTAAAGGAGGCGGCCGCTGATTCACAGCTAAACAGTTAACTGCAGGGAGGTTGTGTCTCATTTCCTGTTTTGGTTGGACAGGACAGTGTCCAGTGCTCCATCCCTGAATGTCCCTATGAGTGAGTGATTGGGTTGAGTTGGTAATCAAGTCGCACTTTTGGACAAACCGTATAGCGACATCCCAGAGCAGAGATTCTGCAGTGTATCCCTGCCTGGCAGATTCTCTGCGTCTGCTCTGAGTGTCAGAGAGGCGGAGCAGCAGTTTTTTAACCCAGAGCAGGCTTTATACTATGTGTCAGATAAAAGCTGCTTCCAGTCCTCCACTGCAGCCCTGCACCTTTACACACTTCTACCCCAGAAGACCCCCCCCCCCCGTCAGCTCCCCTGCTACTTTAACATCTGTGTGTGTATCTTCCTACAGCTGCATCCAAAAGAGAAAGAGCCGAAAAACAGCTGACACCAGACGGAATGCAAATCTGACGCGATGACATCATATGCCAACTCACTCCATCACATTTCTCCTCTTCCATTCCTTTACCCCGAATCATCTCAGTCTGTTTTCCCTGCCAGCAAATCACTCGCTCGCTCCCTCCCCCCCCCTCTCCCTGTGCTCTAACCTGCCATCTCTCAGCCGCACATCATATCATTCCCCCCCTTCGTGCACTTTCCCTCACCGACCCACTCAGCCGCTCTGTCAGTGTGTGGTTGTTTGTGTGCGCGCTGGTGTGTGTTGGTGCCGCACAACAGTAGAGGCATCACCTTGTTCCATCAGCAGAACAGAGAGAGAGAAACAGAGACAGAGAGCAGAGGAGCAATATGTTAGGATGTGGAGGAGGAGGAAGGATATAAAAACACTGCATATAAAAGTAAACGTTGAATGAATCATTCCTAAAAGTGTATTTGCATGGATCTAGATACTTTCTCACTTCAGTAGTTCTACAGAATTTATGTTTTTTAGGTTAAATGAAAGCAATGGCAATAATGTGCTTTATGCTACATCTTTTATTTCACAATTATCTGTTGCTCTTATTTTGAAATCAGGTCCAGATATGAAATGCCAATATTCTTCTGTTTAAAGCCTGAACTTTTCATAATGTTAAACACGTATCCTCTTTTGTTTTCAACTGAAACAGGAGCTGTCGGTGTCCATGTCGACCGGGACCAGCTGGGACAGCTGAAAGACGCTTTGGGCAGTTTCTTCATTCGGCTGGAAACACGTATCTAACCTTTCATCCTGGCAGCCCAGAGAGGGGCTTGTGATCGGTGGGGCAGAGGGTTGAAATATCATGAATGTCAGCAAACTGGAAAAGTAAGTGTTTCTAAATGCGGCCTCATCGTGACAAATATCTTAAAGGGGAGCGTTTGAATCGACGCTGCGTCCGCTCACAAATAACAAAACCCATTTTTCCAGCTCGGTCAATATTTCTGCAGAAAGACAGAACACAATCACTTACACACAGACACACACACAATTCCCCCCGAGGGCTGTGCCACTCACTGTCATCCTCTTTTCTCCCGGCTGAACCGTTAATGGCTAATTTGAAGGCGTTTGGGGGTGAAAGGTCATCCCCCTGATGGATGGAAGGTCTAAGGGCTCATCAATACTGAGTTATATTTGTCTAAACCGACACACAATATATATTCTTTAACCCATATCGCAACAATCAGATGTATATGCTGATGCACACACACCCACCCACACATGCACACATACACATACATCTACCATCTATTCCTTCCTTGCCGTTCAACCAGGAGACAGAACCATTACCATCCATACCAGCACCATTTATCTTGACAGTGACAGGTGTGAGGGGAAACCCACAATGCAATTCTCCAATGCAGTTAAACAGGAAAGGGACAGAGAGAGGGGGAAGTTGCGAGGTGAGAGGTGGGGGTTGGTGAAGAGGGAGACAAGGGCTCTGGTTGGTTAGAATGAAAACAGAATCTGTGTCTCCCATTGATTCTTTACCTAAATGACACGTATTCTACCGATAACACTACTTTACTACTGCTTCAACCATGGATACAACACATATGGTGACACAGCATCGTATGAATTAACCAATGAGTGACAGCAGCGGATTAATCAGCTGAAACGCAGCCAAAAGAATGGGAAGCAAACATGGAAGAAAACATGGACACTGGCAAACAAACACAACCACAGCTTTTGATGTTTTTCAGTTTTTTCCCCATGCCATGCCATGTTTGTTGGTTGTGACTGTTTAAGAACACAGACTTGCTTACACCTGGTGTTTAAAAGGATTGGGTTGAAATTTAAGCTTTACACAAAAGTCACATGATGCACAACTCTGACAGTGTTGATCTGCGTGTCTGGGAGAGCTGCTCACTTCCTCTGAGCCCGAGGAGGCGACCGCGTGTCCAAATTCAGCTTCAAGTCCAGAGACAGAAACACATTGTAACCACATTTCTTTTATCAGACTGACAAGCAGCTGAGCAGGCCTGCTCTTTATTGTGTTATGGTTCCCAAGGATCATTTTTTGGAAAAGCTAAAGTCCCTGAATCATCTGTGTTTTCTCTGATTTATCAAACAAGACATGAAGGGATTTATACCAGGCTCTGTTCTGCTCATTAAACATGAATCTGGATCCAAGAGTTTGCTTTATCTTAACTTAGCATGACAATGTCAGGAGTCTACGATGCAAATAATCACTTTGGATGGAAGGTCACAGTAGGACAATGTATCGTCAACACATTCACTCTAGCTTGGTCACAGTGATATCGTACTCTCTACTGTGTCCTTACACAAACGCACATTTTGCCTTGTCACGGTGCAAGCAGCGACCTATCCGACAGGCCTTGACACAGCGACACACTGCATGCAGAGGGATGAGATGATGGTGACGATGATAGAGTAGAAGATGTAAGAAAGAGAAGGAGAAAAGAAAAAGAAGCAGAAAGTTACGAGCGAGGAAGGTGAGAGCGAAGAGGGAGGAGTGAGGAGGGCACACAACAAAAGAAAGTGGAGAACATGCGTGATGAGATGGAAATGAGGAGCGGTTTGATCCCATAGGTAGACCACAGACGCATTTCAATGAGTTTTATCTCGCCATTACAAAGCGCGCACACACACACACACACACACACACACACACACAACCCCCTTCAGCGCCGCTGCTCATGCAGACTGGCAGAGAGAAGCACGCCCTACAGCTATGATGCCATTGGCCAGAGATGATGTCATCTCTTCCTGGAGGATGAGCAGCGAGCAGTACGACTGGCTGGCTGAGGCAGACCGCGGGAGAGCGCCGCTGAGGTATCAATTCCATTCATACAGGGGCAGCGATGTTGTGTGTGTGTGTGGGTTTGTGTGTGTGTTTTTGTGTGTGTTTGTGTCAGCCACTCTCCACAGGGGCATACAGGAAGTGCTATTAGGGCCATGTCCATCAGTCAGAGACACAGACAGTACCTGCTCCCTGTTGGACGCTATCTGTCTCGCTCTCTCTCAAACGCACACAAACACACACACACACACATACACACATTAGATATTTGCCAAAATGCACACCATCAAATATGCAAGTAATCAAGCGTGAACACACACACACACACAGGAGCACACACCCATTTGGTGGCACTTAGGAGGGTTAGGATGGGTGTTGTCTCCCTGTTGTTACCGGGCTGTTGTCATGGCTATGCAGATGGAGCTTTTACTGCTTGCTGGGACTCTCACTTAGCCATACACACATACACACACACACACACACATACATACACACACACACACACACACACACACACACCCTCTCTCACCTTCTTTCACTGCTATCGGCAAATATACACCTTTTGAGAACAGGCTTGCCCTTGCCACAGCCCGTAAGAGCGTGTGTGTGTGTGTGTGTGTGTGTGTGTGTGTGTGTGTGTGTGTGTGTGTGTTTGTGTGAAAGTAAACACCCCCATGAGACAAACTAGACACGTTCCTCTAAGAGATGCTCATGGGAAATTAGCCCGTGATAGCCTGTTACAAAGCGCTGCGCATTCACTCTCCTCCTCCTCTTTCTCTCTTTCCTTCTTACGTGTGTTGCACTCCCCTCCCCCTCCTCACTTCCCACACCTCCCACTCATCACTTTTTTAGTGTATGATGTCACTCGCAGGCCTGTCACTGCCAGTCGAGCTGTAGGGATTTCTTCCAAGACTTCTACGTGTGAACACAAGATGCAAAACCAATCCCTGAATCTCGATTGTACTCGAGCATGAACTGCAGTTACGGGCTTATATGAAGAACGCAGCACACATAGAATACATGGATATGTGTGTAGATACCGCACAATATGTGTAGATACCGCACAATGAGGGGAACCATAATAATGTAATTTAAGATGTCCTGATACAGAAAAGAAATTGCCTCACTGGAGGACGTTCTTTACCTGCTCCTTGTCCATCACTCATTTGAACAGGGAAACTTCCATTGGAGCATAGAAACAATTATAGCTGCCATCTACTGTTCTATCAACACAGTGTCGTCGCCTCTGCTTAAAATAATCATGTGTATAAAAACTTGCAGTGATTATTTTGCAGACACAACTTCTGTGCATCCATTAGCAGAAATATTAATCTAATTAGGATTGAATTACACCCGACAAAGCTATCAAACATCAGGCAATTAAATGTGTTTAATGTTTAATCAGTATCGGTATCTGATTCACATTAACGCCACAAACTGCTTCATGATAAAAAGCTTATCACCACATTTAGGAAAATGTCTGCTGTGTCCTCTCCATCCCGTTGGTTAACCCGTGCATGTATGGTTTCTCTGAAACAATGAATCGGTTATAGATTATAAAGAAAATGGGCCTCTCTGATCAGAGATTAATAATTCAAGGTGTTAAAAAGGACAAACGAAATGAGATGCAAATTGTCAGACACCTCAGAGACCATCAGATGAATCGACTGCTGAAAGAAGTGTTTGTGGTGGCCTAATCTCTAGAGCCACATGTATAGGCATGGAAACGTGAATGTTTGTCGGTGTGTATGCATGTGTATGTATATGTGAGAGAGAGTGTGTGCGTTTGTGTTCATTGCCATTCTCAGCTGCTCTCTTCAAATCACCCAGAGACGCTTTAACAGCCCTGGGTCTTTTCATAAAAGAAAACGATGCATTAAAAACTCCACAGAGGTCCATGGCTTTCCATAACTCAAACAATATTTACCAAGTGGGGTTTATTAGAAATTAGAGTTAAACACAACACGGCCATGGAGAGATGGGAAACCATAAGGAAAGTGGTCCCCTACATTCTCCAAAACAAGATTTGGATCTATATTCAAATAAATCAGGTATTAGCAGAAGAGACTCAAGAGAGCGGTGGGGGGAAAAGATATACGATCACATAATCAGACAAATAATACATTCAGCTAAAAGAAGACCACTAACAATGATCAATTCTTTACTACTAACTAAACTTAACCGTCTCAAAAGAATCAGTGGCATCTCAAGTGCCGCACTCGTTGTGCCTCTCATATTTCACACCAGAAGGCCTGAAGTTTTTGCACAATGGGCTTAACAATGCAGAGCTCCCCGTGCCGGAGCAGCCATTTGTTCCATTTGGGAGAAGTGAACCTTTAAAGCTGCAGCCGCCCGCCATCAAACAGCCCTCCGCCTGCTACCGAGGCCGGGAGAGGTCAAAGATGAAGAGAGAAAACAATTCCCGACCTCCTGCTCCGCATCCCTTCACTGCCACACACTCCCTCTCAGCTGTGTCGTTTCCCAGCATATGTGTGCATGGCGTGTGTGTGCGTGCGGATCCACAGGCATGTGTGATTTCCGCAGCGAGAGACCGGTGGAGAGACTTCAGATGACTGATTTGCACAAACACACTGTGTCGGGGCGTAGAGGCACAGACACTCGACTTCATTCATCTTAAAACACTTCACATTGGAATTTGTGAATGATTGTTCGCGCAATAGAAGAAGATTCAGAGTGTGGAAACGAGGGAGACGAGACTAATATTCCTGCGACGGATCAATGTGGGAGGTGATACACAGACGGCCACTAGGTTCTCTGTGAAATTACACCGTTGTGTAATCAAGACCTCGTTCGTTATCCGAGATCATTTGTGCTTTGCAGCATCCATTCATGTCAGTGACCGATTAACTGTCGGCAGTAACATCCCTGTGAGGCGATGGTGGTTATTATTTGAAATGTTTAACCTCCCACCTCTCGATCCACAGAAAAGACCAATCAACTATTGGCAATTAAGATCCAGTAAAGATGACAAAGTGAAATTAAGTTTAACACTGTCAAACGAAGGTCTCCGATAGGTGGACCGGGGTCAATAGGACCAAGGCACCATCCAAAAAACAGTAAAGTAGATTAGGATAAGATTTTTTATTCATACCTGACATGAGAAAATAGCTTTTATTCTTATTAGAATGCTGAATATTGTTATATTTATGGCATTATATGTTCATTGAGCCGTTGACGTCTAATATTTCAATATATATTGCACTGTATCATAAAGCTAGTTATACATTATCACGTTCCAGACTTTAGCTTGAGGAAAATCTTCTCTCTCTGTGCCTCTCTTGAATTTTTAATTGAATATCCCTGCTGTATACACACTGTAGAGTCTATACAGGTAAAGCTAAAAGGGCAAAATGTAAATATTCACCACAGTAATTGCCTGAACACAGAGAGAGAAGGCGCAGAGAGAGAAGACGATAATTAGAACGCGAGGTCGAAGGGGGTAACCTCCTCTCTCACCTGCAGGCAGATATTCCTACAGATGAATCTCTCTCTCCTTCAGCAGCCATTGTTTAAACACTGCGACTGTGATTATTAAATGCACAGCTGTGTTCTCCATAGGTTTAGGTTCTCATGTTCTTCTGGTTTAAAGCTTCCCTCTATAGCGGCGGGGGGGGGGAGGGGGGGGGGGGGGGGAAGCAGATGATTGCATGAAGCACTGAGCTGGAAAGCTCTGTGATCCTGGCCCGAGGCTACGGCGTCATGATATGAAGAGACCAATTCCGTTTTTTTTTGTTTTTTTTTGTTTAGCATTTTCACGGCGAGTACGTTGGCGCACTCGAGTTTGCTGAACCGACGAGCGCCTGAAGACACGTTTCTACTCCACTACGCTCACACATGCAACCGGCTCCATCCATTCACATGACAGTGCTTGTAACTAAAGAGCCAAGCGCATTGAGAGCTGAGCTTTCTTTACGTGTACGATTAACCAAGTTTACATTGTTTGACAAGAGGCTCAATGGAGCGTATATATGTCAACACCTCTGTTAATGCACGTCCTGTCTCGTCAGGAGTCAGAGCACCACTTCCACTTATCAGAGGAAGCTGCCAAATAGTGACCTGCAGCGGAAGGACCACTTAACTCCCAGTGATTTCTCTGAGCTCTTAAGCCAAGATGAAGATTAAAGAAGAGACAGAGCACAATGTATCACAGGGACAAAGCACAGCTGAACAATGAGAGAGTAGAGAACTCTTAAATATGCTACTGACTATGGAGCATTCTGATTGGCCGGTGTTGTTTTGAGTGTAATCACTAGGTGCTAGGTACTTCAGGCTTTAAAGTTTGGATATGACACTTTGGCCACTAGGGGTCTTTCAATCAAAGCAATGAGAAGAACCTATGGATGACATTGAGAAGCAGCGTGGCATCATGGGATTTGTAATTGATGAAAATCTGATGAGGTAACGCATTCAAGTTTCATTCATGAATAGTCGTGATCTGCTTGGAGCGAACAACACAAACAGTGGAAGGAAAGAACTGTCCAACAAACATCTATGAAATCAAATTGTTCGAAATGATTGTTGATTGATTACACCAACTTTAACTAATGTTAATGTTGACCCTACCGTCAACATATCTAAATCCATATCTTGTCATTACTATACCAATCAAAATCGGTTTAGAACTGAATACATTACGATTCAAAGAGCAGACGAAAACATTTGAATAAAGAACTAATTCACAAAATAAACTAGAGCATCACACACACACACACGAAACATAGCTGAGACATACAAACACACACAGGCTCGTGCCCAATTAGTGCCAAAAACATCACACAGCTCTAATGAGGATATGGACTCTGAAACAAGGCAATTTAGGCACATTCACACACATACATGCACACACACCACACACACACAAACACACACACACACACCCTTATACACAGCTGCCCTTCACACTATGAGCCTGCAGGGTGTGACGGGCGGGGACGCCAAAAGAGGATTTGTGGTGAAAAGCTTTGGGGAGGAGGGTGAGAGGGAGAGCGAGAGAGATAGGAGGAGTGGAGAAGAGGGGATTACATGGTGAATATTTCAATACTGAAACATACCAATTGGCTTGGGCTCCCTTACTGGCTCGGACAGACCGATACACACAGACACACACAGACACACACATAAAAAGGCATTAGCGGGGCCATATCTCCTACAGCTAGCTTAGCACTGACTGTACACAGAGTGGGGTGATGGGTAGAGCTAATACCAAACCACCGGGACCCCAGGGATCTGACTGACAAGCTGATTGCTGGTTAACCTGCTGTGTGACTGACTGAGTGGACTAGAACCAGTCAAATCTCTTCCCTTTGTGAGAACATCTAAAAAGTGCAGCGCAGCAGGAAATAGATCCCACATGTCAGAGGAGAGAACAGATTTGACTGTAAAACTAATAACATCAAAGAAAGCATCATAGAGAGAAGCTGGAGAGAACATTACAACAATACAAGCAGGTTTAGTGTCTGTTATTAAATTATGGACTCTTGAGAATGAAGATCAAGCGTGGACGAGACAAATAGAAGGGACATCAGTGTAATAAAACTTTAATATGTATGATGTATTAGTTGCAGGACTTCTTGAGAAACATCATCCCTCTGTATGTAATAAGTTGACTCCTGTGATCTATTTCTGACTATAGGGCTCAGTGATTCCAGTTTATACTCTGTGAAAAGTGTTAATTTAACAGTGGTTATTTTCAACAAGCCATGAACATTTGTGTATCATGCAAGACGGCGAGGTGAAAGTGTTTCTCACTTTCCAGAGAACAGGACTTACCAGGGGGGAAAGAACAGGAGAGTAAACTACTGGCATGAGAAACTGAGTCAATTCACGCTAGCAGATTTACTGAAGTAAAAAAAAAAGCATACATGAACAAATTTTGGTGTAAAAGACGTATATTTTCCTCTCTTAATTAAGAATCCTGGCATCATGGAGCAGCAGGAAGTAAAACTACTTGTGGCGCACAAGTAAATAGGATGGTGATGTAATTATCAGTGTAATCTCTTTTTTTATGTCCTGGGTAAAAGGCTGAATAAACATTGAGAATCACAAGAGAAGGGAGGTCAAATTGGGGCCACGGCACTTTTTTCTCTCCAAAGTCATCATGAGGTATAATTGAGAATCGGCTTGCACACACAGAAACGTCACGGCGCCCGGGACTAGAGGGCAGAAAGTTGCCATGTTGTGAGGTTAGAGGTCAACAGCCATGTCCCAGATACAGTCGGGACTCTGGAACTCTAAAGGACAGAGGGACCGGCTGCTGGCTGGCATGATGGCTGCCACATGCTGCTCGGGTCAGCGGGGAATGAGGCTACAGCATTGGAGTTGGCGACACACACACACACACACACACACAGAGAGTGAGAGAGAAAGGGGTGAAAGAGGGAAAAGGATTAAGTTAAAAAACACAATCCAAGTGTAGGGGAGTGAGTTCGTAATGTGTGTGTGTGTGTGTGTGTGTGTCTCTCTCTCTTTTTCTGGGGGCTGATGGGGGGTGGGAGTGTTCAAGCGGACAGTACATTGTCCTAGTTTTTTTTTCCACCCCGGAAGCCCTGGGTTATAGACACAATACGTACGTATTGCATGTGTGTGTTTGTGCGTGAGTGTGTTTCTGTGTGTGTGTGTTCATGGTTAGCATACTGCAGTCTAGACCCGGGGATTAAGTATAATCTCTGGCCAGTGATACAGCTGATGAGCTGAGGTCTCACATCACGGCCTCTGCATCGACACCATCATCTGTGTGTCACTTATTTTAGGTTAGAAAAATAAAGCATTTACCAATAATGAATCAGCGTGAACTCTCATAACATCATGAAAAGCACATCTTACATCTTTCTATTTTTGATCTTATGGAAAATGTGCTGTTGATACAGAGCAGCCAGATGTTCAACCACTGGGTTTAAAATTATTATCTCATCAAGTCTAGGATGTATCTGTATCCTCTTATCTTGTCAGAGATTATTTATGTAGAAAAAGTAAAACGTGACGAAGCACTGCTTCACTGCTGAAAATATGGGACCAGCTAGTTCTGATCTAAATTCAGATGAGCTGACAAGTGGAGGTATTCTGCTTCTGTGCATAATAACATATACTTCAAAATAATTTAGGATAAGGTGAATAGCCCAGTAGAGACAGTAGGTAACCATCGTCTTTCCCACGTTGAGATATCTGAGTGGGTTGTTTGTTTTAGGTTGTTAGTACAGCGTGCTAATATCTGTTTCAATAAGAAAGATCTGCAACACACAAACATTACAATCTATGCATGCTGCCAAAACAGCTCCCTCTTTAAGACCTAGTACTTTATACTTTAACACATTGAAAACTTTTTAAGGTATTTTAGGGGAGTATTGGATATTTTCAGGGCAGCACAGTGGTTAGCAGATGCCTGAAGTTTGCAGATTCAAGTCCCAGTTCGGCCGGAGTCTTTCTCCCCGTGTTTGAATTGGTTTTTCTCTGGGTACCCCCGTCTTCCTCCCGCAGTCCAAAGACATGCAGATTGGGGATTTAGTTTAATTTGAGACTCTAAACTGACGGTAGATGTGAACGCTCTCTCAATGTCAGATGGGATTGGCTCCAGCTCCCCCTGCGACCCTCAAAATGATAAGCAGTATTCTCAATGGATGGATGGATTGAATTTGAGACTTTCTAAGAACGCCAGGCGGGAACCCTGAATCCTCACTTTCACACGCCAGTGAGGCGATGAATAACACCTCGTTTTTTCCAGATAAAAGAAGATGCAGTCACCACTTGTGTGTGTGTCGGGGAGAAAAGTACTCGATGTGAAACTAAAACTAAAATATCAGAAGTAATGATTACCCCCCTGGAGGTCGATATGACTTTGGTTGTGCAGAGCGGCTAATGATTCAAGTGCTGCATGTCTGGGAAGCAGACAGTGTTTGGTCTACATGACACAAAGGGCTGTGTTCGTCAGGCTGGGTTTAATTACAACAGATCGGGGGGGGGAATCAATATCGGTCTATAGACTAAAATCACACTGTTGGTAAACAAAACCAAGTTTTTCAAGCATAGAAAAAGCTCCCACTTAACTCCAGCCATTGAGCGAGGACTAATTAATTTACCCCAGCTCACACACACAGACACACACATCCCAAACACCAACACCACTACACCAACCCCATTTGCAGATTTAATTAAAATAACTTCATTACTCGGAGCTTCAAAACATTTCACTCTATAAACAAAAGACGAGACAAGAATCTCTTTTCGAGGACGGGTGTTAGAAGAAAAACACCGAAGCAACAAACATGACGACAAAGAGTGTGACACCGCGGAATCGTCCTGCTCCCAGAGACAGGGAGGACATGTCCACACCTGACATCAGGATTACTGCCCTCGCACGCGCACACACACACACATACACACACAACTAAACAGCTTTCAAGTAAAGCCATAATTATAACAACACAGTCTGCTCAGATACAAAGAGAAGAGATGTGAAGAGACACATTTGGATGATGGACTACAGGCACTTGAGTCCAGTAGTATCATAACCTCGGGCAATACAGTCCATTGTTCATCATCTTCTACCATTTCATATGATCTCATAGTAATAACCAATCCCCTTTATGTATTCTCCTCTTTTATCACTGATGTCATGTGAATTCATGGACATTCTCACTCTGCAGATTAGAAACTATGAAATAACAACCAACCCCTGTCAGATAAAACCGAACTGAAAGCACAGCGGCCCCCGAAACACACCGAGTTGAGTTGGTCCCGGGAAAGTTGACATTCTAAAAATACAAGCATCAGATATCAAGTATAACGGACACAGGATAGCACAGTACACACACACACAGTACACACACACACACACACACACACACACACACACACACACACACACACACACACACACACACACACACACACACACACACACACACACACACACACACA
Organism: Platichthys flesus; assembly: GCF_949316205.1. NCBI lineage: Eukaryota > Metazoa > Chordata > Actinopteri > Pleuronectiformes > Pleuronectidae > Platichthys > Platichthys flesus. Next base: position 7,155,882 of record NC_084963.1, read on the forward strand.
CACACACACACACACACACAAACACACTCTCTTTGGGTGTCATTTTGTCCCAGCAAAAAGGTCGGATATTTGGTTTCATGCACCGTGCCAGAATTAGACCAAAGTAAAACTGATACTGTTTGCTTCAATCTGTACCCATCAGACATATACACTTTCTCTTCCTCCCTCTCTCTCACACCTCCACACACACAGTTACTCCACACACACACACACAGCTTCTCCACACACACTCTCACACACCCAAAACTCTCCTCTCTCGAACACTCTCCATCTGACACCCAAGTTCTGTTCAGCATGATCTCATCCGACTGCCGGCTAGCAGGACAATGAATCACCTCACACAAATACACACTAGCACAAATACCTACACGCACACACAGACACACTCTCATACACGCAGACACACATGTGCAAAGAGGAATGCACCAAATATAAGAAGACCTGGATCCGGAGTATGCGTGTGTCTTGTAATGACATGATACCAAGTCCTGGACGCACTTTGTTGCAGACACATGCAAAGACATATAAACACCTGCACATGTATATGTGTATGCATGTGCACATTGACATGCACACTCACCTGCACCTGAATGAAGGATCCCCGGTAGAAGCAGCATGCTGCAGCCGACAGGGCACTCCACAGACTACACCTCTCCGTCATGGTAGTGCACACACCTTCCTCTGCTACCTTTTCCTCCACTTCACCTCTGCTCCTTCTCTCTCCCCCACCTAGAGTGTCCGATCCAGGGGGGAAAAAATAAGCCCCGGCAGCCCCTGTCTGGACTGAGCCTGTCCCACCCCTGCCTGGCTACCAGCCCATCAACATAGTACCACCGGCACTACAAGAGGAAAAAAAAACCAGGCTACGAGCTGAAGAGCGAGCAGCACAGCCCCAGCCTGCAGACAGTAACCACATCAGCGATTTGCCACAGGAGTGATCCGCTAACAGCTGGTGCTGATGGCAGAGAGCGATACCACAGATCCTGACATCTCCTCCTGCTGCCTGCTGCCTCCTGCACCGGCTCCTCCTGCCTCTGCTGCCTCCCCCTGCACTTGCTGCACTTCACGAGGCTGCTAGGGATTACCTCATTGCTTTGCTGATGAAAGGAGAGTGGGTGGGGGGAGGGCGGACCAGAGAGGAGGAGAGAGAGAGAGGGAGAGAGAGAGGGTGGGAGGGATGGATGCATGAGGGAGGGAGGGATGGTGGAAGGGTGTGCATGCGAGGAGGCACAAGCGGAGAGGAGTTGCTGTCGAATTGCAGGCAGAGAGAACCCAACCCCACCCACCGGTCCAACCCACGACCCCCGCTGCACACACTGAGACAATGCTTGACACGGGTGGGGGGTCACGGAGGGGGTGCAGCACGGGAACAAAGTGTGGAAAAAAAGAGAGGAGGAGGGAGAGAAAGGATAATTAAAAAGAAGAGAGGCTGAATGGAGAGAAGATGCAGAGGAATAGAGGAGGAGGAGGAGGAGGAGGAATGCAGCCTCCCGAAGGAATCTAACCTTTCTTTTGCGAATGGAACAACCCCAACAGGGACCCACCCCCCCAAAAAAAAATACACACACACACACACACACAGTCCCTGACTTCAGAGGACATCACATAGACTTCCATTAATTTCATGAAGACTAGTTTCTTCTTGCCTAAACCTTAACCTAAATCTAACCTGAACCCTTCACCTTTAAACGTTTTGATTTACATAATGGGGACTTGCTTTTTCTCCCCATTAGGAGGAGAAGTCCTCATAATGTGACTGTGTAAACAGATTTCAGTCCCCTCAACAACTTTCTTTCTCTAGGACCAAGCTTTGATCCCCATGATAACGAATGGTCCTCACAAGGTCAGTAAGATGGAAAAGGTCCTAAAGATGTAACAAACACGCTCACACTAACTTGCTTAAGTGCATATTCACACTTTTTATTTCACCTACACGTCGACACATACACACACAGTATATTAGACAGCAGTGAACATGTGTGTGTGTGTGTCTGTGTGTGTGTGCAGTGTGTGCAGTGTGTGTGCAGCTGAATATAATGATGTGTCTCTAAAAAGCCATGCAGACTGCAGCTAGACAGCTCATTATAAGCTGAAACATACAGGCAGGTGTTTCAAGGATAACATGGTGTTTTCACCGGCCCATTTCATACGTGTGCGCACACACACACTCACACACACACACACACACACACACAGTCACACACAGTCACACACAGTCACACACAGTCACACATACCGGCAGGGAGATGTCAGGAGGGGAGGGGCCGTGTCTCCAGAGGTCTGAGTGAGTGACATCATTGAGGACGCTTCGCCATGGCAACACTGCAAGAGCCTTGACAGCATCCCCCAAAAAATCTGACACTGCATTTAGTTGAGTCTGCACCACTGCAGGGAGGCAGCTCGTAGCAAGAGAGAGAGAGAGAGAGAGACACTGCCAGACAAGGAGAGAAAAATGCAACACACCAGGTCACACAAATACTCCTGCTTGGTTTCCCTGCGTGACTTTGTGTCTTTCAGGTCATCTCCTCGCACAACACACACACAGAATCAGATGATGCCGGCGATCACGTTGCTAATCTTCCTCTCGAATGCATGCTAGTGGGTCAGAGGCAAGAGGGCGGAAGAAAGGTCGACAGATAAGACGATACAAGAAACCAGGAGGGATTCATTAACTGCAGCGTCTCCTCTTAATGTAATCTGGAGCCATCCACCACTGGATTAGACAGATTACACAGTGGGGACACAAATAATCTCATAAGAGGGGCCCTGTGCTCCCACCCCCACCACCCCTTCATCCCCCCTGCAATTCCAAACAATCACAACATATACGGCACGACACATCTGGCGGCTGCATGCGCCACACGTGAAAACACACGACAACATGATGGATGCAGAGTTTAAAGCGCGGGCCGCGTGTTGTAGCTCCGAGCTTTGCATTAACATTGGGAGTGTGATATGGGGGGGGGGGGGGGGGGGGTGTAGGGTTAGGTGATAATGAAAATGTATTGCTGTTTAAGGCGCATTAGCAAAAAGCCGCTCGACGAAATTATACTTCCTAAAACACATGTAGTTTTTATATTACACGTCCTAATCCGGGGCGGTGTGGCCAAGGGGGTAGAGCGGGCGTTCTGCAACATGAAGGTTGCTGGTTCAATCCCCACTCTTCCCCCTCATAAAATGTTGAGTGTACTAAAAATGTAAGTTGCTTTGGACAAAAGCGTCAGCTAAAAGGATGGGTAATGTAATCCTTTTAAACGTGCAATATAACTTCAGCTACTGGGGGGTCTCTCAGTCAGAATAATAACAAAAAACCTGGTTTGATGACTTTTGTTGAAAATCTACCAGATGCAATTTAGGCAAAAAGGATGAAATCATGATTTAAAGTCGTATTCACGTCACGTAACAAACCCATGAATAATCGTGATCCATTACAGAGACTAATACAAACAGTGGAAGGACGAACCAGACGACTGGCTAACAGGCTCAAAGGGGTTTGTGTGTTTGTACAGGTTCTTCTTCTTCACTTTCTTTTCAGCTTCTTCTCGAACATCCAATCATTGAATCTATCCTTTCACTTTGCAGCATTCCTGTATCTTCTCTCCCTGTATCTTTTCTTCTTCCTGTCGAATCCAACCTTCCTCCAAACCCTTCTTATCAGCTCCTCCCCTCCCCTCTCCCCCCTCCTTATCCCGACCTCTCGCGGCCTTATCCTCCTCCTTGCAGCCTCCTCCTCCTCTCTGATCCCGGATCTTTTACCTCTCTTCTCTCCTCTGTCCTCCCCCCTTTTCTCCTCCATGGACATCCCTCCACCTTTCTCTCCTTCCTTCCAGTCCTCTATCTCTACATCTCCTCCCCTGCTCGGAGGTGGTCTTCTGTTATATATTAATTAGTGCGGCCCCATCCCGCCGGCTGATAGAAAGCACAATGGAGAATCCCTGCATGTGCCTGCAAGCCTCCCGCTAATGAAAGGAGCATGCATGAGACACACACACACACACAGATAGGAGAGTGAATATAGACAGTGTGTGTCTTTGTGCATGTGTGTGAGAAGATGAAAAGAGACACACTGAGGGCACTTCGAGATTATATGTGCACACACGTCTTTGAGTGTCTATGTGTGCACACGTGCGCGTCTAAAACAAAGAGGGAGCTCCACTGGGAGGTTCGGAGGGTACAGCTAATGATGTGTGTGTGTGTCTGATTGTCATCGTTGTGTTTTCACAGGGTGGACCCTCCTCACAAGCCGGGTAATCCGTATTGAACCATCAGATATGTGTTTCAAAGCCTGTTTGAAACATCAGTCTGCAATAATGATGCAGGGAGAGAAAGAGGCCCGTGACCCACACACACACAAACACACACACAAACACACAAACATACATACAGAGGTGTGAAATAGCACATTAAAAATCATATTGCTTTAATCGCATGAAACATGAGTGTAACATTACGTGAGTGTGTTACCGTGGCAACTAGACACACCTTTTAAGGTGAATGAAGAAGTGAGATCGAGGTGTCATTGTCCTCGGCCCTGTGTTACTGTGAGCATGTTGACCTTGAAGAAAGTGGACAGAATGAGGGAAGCACCTGAGAAGACGACGCAGCTGCGGTACATATCCGACGTGTTGGTTCGACTCGGAGGTGATTTTTGAGGTGGCAGTTTATGAAGTCAATATTTTATGTTTCTTGTGTTGACAGATGTTCGGCTGATATGGATCTTTGACGGCTGATAACGATTTCTTAAAAGTCGTTAAGACATAGCAATGTAGCTGAGGCTTTGTATTTAACAGCTTAAAAATGAAATTGAGTTATGTTAAAAGAAAGTTTTCTGCATTGTGAGTTCTGCAAACATAAAAACGCTGAAACCAATATCCACGAGAGGTTCATATCTGACACTGTTATCAGCCAAATCACATGTTTCCCTGTATTTTGCATGTGAGACTTTTGTCTTTAGCAGATTTTCCTCAGTATTTGCGACACCAGCAGTTAAAGGAGCAACTGTTCTACTTTAAAAATTACAATTACTGAGGCAATGAGACAATGTCACATTTTAAGTTGAATACCAGATAGTTTAAGGTGGTAATTGGCATTTTTAGCCTCACTCATATTTCGCTGGATTGCTTTTCACTCTTCACCACACTGGTATCTACTGCAGTGCGTCTCTGTGGTTTGGCCATGTCCTCAAATTCAAGGCTTTCCTATTTGAATACCTAAATAAAGTGATTTGTGCAGTGACTGAAGAAGCCAATGGCCTCTCAGTAAACACAAAGTGTGTTGTGTACTTGTGTGTTTAGGCATTTGTCTGTTGTTCTGTGTCTTTGTCAGTCTGTCTGCTCATGGAACAATAACTGAAGACTACACAGGGATGTGTGTGTTACCGAGGACCAGCCCTGGCAGTTTACACCCCCGCTCATTAACCGAGGCGCCACATTAATTCAGTCTACTGTAATTGTCACACACACATGTGCATGCACACACACAAACAAACACAAGCACACTCACATGGGGCACTGCCTTAAATGAATCCGGTGGCACGCAGAATACAGATTTTTGAAATTCAAACCATTCGCATAATCAAACATCCAGTAACACATGATACACAGCTGAGTCCCCCCCCCGCCACACACACACAGTTTGGAGCGTGCCAGACATATGTTAATAAAACTCATATCAACCCCCCCCCCCCCCTGGTGCCACCTTCCCCGCCCGGCCCCTCCCATCAATCCAGCTCCACGCCACTTAACAGGACCGGAGACAAAGCAGGGCCGTGCTGCAGGCAGAAACAAACGCACACAATCATAAAGCGAGGTACACACACACAGACACACACACACACACACACGTTACCAAAAATGTCTGACATTTTTTCCTTCACCAGTCATACACCATTCTGAATCAGCTTTTTATGTCTTTGGCACTAAGAGTCACAAAAACAAAAACATTAGACGCTGCTTGACCAGAGATGCCTGCAGATGAAAAATGAATGATGAATGGATATTTTATAATAAAGCCGAACGGATGACGAGCTCGTCCTGAAAGCTCTGCAGCCTTTTCTCACCGTTCTTTGAGCCTATTCAGACCAAGTCTGTTTGCCTTTCTCTCTGTTTGTGTGGGACAGTGTGTGTTGGTGTGTGTGTGCGTGTTGGCATGTGTACCCGTGTGCGAGCCTGGTCTTCTCCCATTATAACAGAGAACGCTGAGGCCAACTCCTGATTTAAACATCAGCTGGCATAAATGTTTCAGAGGAATGGAAGGCGACGGGCGGCCCGCTGGCAGCTCTTTAGAGGCGGGCGGGTCGGTGGGGGGGTGGTGTGTGAGGAAGGAGACAAAACACCGACAAGGATTTGAGAAAAAAGTGGGGGGGTTCCGGTTAAAGGAGCAAACAGTGACCTTACTTCTCCTCCTCCTGTTTTAAAAATCTGAGTGATGTGCTCATCTTGAAAGAAATATGTTGTAAATTCTCTTGAAGAGCTTAGTCACGCACACGTCAGGCTTATTTAAAATCCAAAAGACAAGTTGGGTGATTTTTTGTGTCGGTGCAAGTCCCAGTTATTGTGTCTCAAAATGTAACACCACCACCTAGTGACAGAGACGCCATAAAAATGGTTCAATTGTTGCAAAAACAATAACATTAAATGATGTAGTTGTACACGAGTATAACATGAACTGTCAACTTCTATAAACAGAAACCACAGTGCTCTGTGTAAAGAACTTAAAGGCATAGTTCACAAAGGTCTATTGAATCACAACACTCCAGAATCAATAGAATACAGAATGTTTTGTAATAGATGTGGGCCATCTTCTCAGAGATGAATTAGGAATCCCCCGTGACCCTATAGGCTAAGCGGTATAGATAATGGATGGATGAATGGACATTACCATTAAAGGAAAAGTGAAGAGGCCTTTATTTTGGACTGCAAACACCAGATATCTATACTTTGTTATGGCCTTAATCTTCGATCTATATCAGCACACTTAGGTTTTGTTGTGTTTGCTATTAAAGCTTCAAACTCTTTCATTATATCTATGAGTGAAAAATCAACTCTACACGGACGAGGTTGCGGCCGTGCGATGGGACTCAGCTGCAGTCGATCTGCGGTGGCCGGGGGAAGCTGGATGCATTTGTTTTACAAAAGAAGTTCCGTCCGGGGTCAGAGGAGACGGCTCTCACCACCGCTCCTGTGATGTATAATCAATAGAAAGACACATCCCAGGAGCTCATCATTTCACTCCAGTCTCTTCTTCCCTCTCTCTTTTTTCCGTCTTTAGCTTCACTTTCTTCCTCCACTCCCCACTTTGGCTCAAACTTTAAAGTCCTATATTTGAACATATGTGTCTTTGTAGTCGACACGGCTCCATAGCATCGATCCCCAAGGTCATGAAACAGCTTCTCACGAGCTCTCTGATCTTTTACCAGTCCAGTGTCTGGCCCCACCTGCTGGCCGCAGCACAGACTGACTGCTGCTGCACACGGGAGAGCCGCTTCCATCCAAATTAAATTAGCTTAATGGCAAAGTGAATTTAGCTAAATGCAGAGCGAGTCTGCTGAAACGATCGCAAGTGTGGGAGATTAAGGGATAATAATCAGCAGCCATTACATCTGAGCGCTCACGGTTAAAATAATCGAATTCAATAACACGAGGGGAGGCTCTACAAAAATACAGCTCATATCTAAAGTCGTGTGTGTGTCACTGAGAACTGAGAAGCGGCTGTTTTCATTTCAAAACACTGCTGCAGAGTTTAATTAAACACCAGTAGTGTTAATGTGATGCTATTTTACTGAAGCGGGAGAAAAGACGTGAATAAAATCCCAATCTTTTGAAATGTACTTTGACTGCTTGGTCCCTGATAACATCTAAAATCCCATGGTGCTAAAGACTAAAATAATGATCTGTAATAATGTCTGTCATTATGGAGCATTGATCACCATTCAGGCTTAATGAAGCTGACCTCTTTTCATTAAGGGTTCGAGATTTCTGTGGGAAATCATTTGATTCCACATACGTACAGTGCACACAGAGAATTTGACCACACACACACACACAAGCACACACCCTGTCAGACGATGATACAGACACATACAGATGCTCACACATCTGGACGGAGCAGACTCACCTGGACATATTCAGCCTGGCCGTCATTTGGCTCCATGTGGCTGAAGAAACAGGAAAAAAGGAGAGTGAGGGGGGGGGGGGAATAAGTTTAAAGATACATCTATGTGAATGTACACACACTTTTTTTGTGTGTTTGATCAGGTCCTGTAACAGGTGCAGCGTTACCACAGACTTCAAAATCACGCCTTTATTCCCATCACCAATTTCTGCAGCGGCCTCTCCGGCGAGTTAAAAGCTCCCGCAGCCCGGCCTCGTGGAAAACGGACAGATAACAAACCCCACTGAGCATCGAAGGTTCCTGGCCTCTCAAATCTCTCGTTCACACTCATGGTGGACCCAGATCATGTAACAAAAACCCCTGTTGTGCTGCAGTTCTGCGGGGGGGAATTACAAGCCAAGATAAGTTTTAACATCAATCAGTGACAGCTCCCAGTCGCCTGATGGGTCTCATAAGGCCCCGGCGTAAAGCTGGGCTACACATGACCGCAGAGGGGCCAGATCAAAGCGTCCCATCATCGCACTGGGCTCGGGAATGTTAATGGGTCCCACGGCAGAGCAGCTCGAAATCCCCCCCCCCCCCCCAAACTGCTCCTGTGTGCTGAGATCTTTTGTTAAAAAAATCTTACAAATATCTGCCTGCAACATTAACACTGATAATACCTGTTCGACAAAGAAAGAGTGTGAGTGAGATGAAAATGCAAAATCAGGCCGATCCTACATGAAGCTTTGAAAACAAACAGCACGAGATCAGAGCATCTGTCACGTTACAGAAGAGCTGCATCGCTGTGTAGGCACCAGCTGTGGTTCACACACTCCACTCGTGTTTATCCTCTGGTAAATACATAGATGATAGATAGACGATCGCAATTTAATTCTGATTGTAAGTCTGTGATCCATGTTTGACACTGAAAGGTACAAATACAAATCTTCACTTTTACTTTATTAGTAAAAAAAAAAATGAACTGTGTCTCATCAATGTGAGAGCAACAAGTGCAGTAGAGAAACTTGTGCTTTTAGACTATAGATAAAAATGTATTTTAAAATCAAACATGTTTTTTTTGCTTCAAATACATTGTGATCAATTAAATGAATCACCAAAAGTGATAAAAGTGTTGAACTATAAAGTGTTTAAGTTGAGACAGTTTATGCTTTTCTACAATAATGTCTTGTTTTGGTAGTCAACACACAAAGCAAACTCAGACTAAGATTGTCCTAATTCACTCCAAATACTTTTTCTCTATTGCAATGTGTGTAGGACCAGACAGGTAAGTAACAACTGAAGGAAGGTGCTATACATCACTTTTTTGGAGACAGTTTGAAAAGACACAAGAATGGTTTGGCAAGATGAGCCAAGGTAGAATAGCTCCACATGAAGAATGATGCCATGTGGCCACTGTGGCGTGCAGAGACAAATCACCTTCATGCAAGGACGGCTCAGATTTGGTTACGTTAACTTCACCATGTGAACCAGTGTCTCCCTGATGCATCTGGTGTTGAGAATAAAAAGTTTCACCTTACATATCATACGTCTCCAGAAAAAACTTCATTCCTTCACCCTGTAGGATTTCCTCACACAACCAAGCAATATTCACTTCACTGTCAGAGCTATGTGACACATCTGTGATAGAAAACCGTTTCTGCATGAAAACTTAATCAGAAATCAAAACAGCTCCTGATTAATTCTCTCTCCATGAATTAATCCATCATCATCACATGACTCACATCGAGGATCATCCCTGATCCATGTTCCGGCTCCCTTTAGGAAACACTCTGCTCTATGAGGCCTATAATGAGACTGAAGAACAAAATCCAGAGGTACAGACGCTGAGGTGACATAAAGAGAACCACCAGGACAGAAGAGACGATTCTTACCATCCACCGAAGACACCTGAGGAGGTTCTCCAGAAAGAGCAACTCTGGCAAAGAAGTGAGGGAATGAGACTGGAGAAGGAGAGACGGAGAGACGGAAGGAGGTGTGATGTACGACTGAGCTGTCAGACTGAGGAGGGGGGGCCCTTCTGATGTGCCCACCCTGAACTTGCAGTAAACTGTATTTCCCACGGTCCTTGTGATGACCTAATGGGCTGATGATGCACGCTCACACATGCCACTCCATGTATGTCTGCAGAGTTTCAGCCTATACAACCATGCACACACACACACAGACACACTCAGTGTAAAATCCTACTGTAACATGATACACACACTATGGTGTAATGCGTGGAGCGAGCACGGCATGTCGTGGGAAAGCAGCGAGAGAATGCAATCTGCTCGGCCGCGAGGAGGTAAAGCATTTTCCTTGTTGACAGGAAACTGCACATAAAATGTATTTTTTTACAACAACATAAAATGCAACACAATGAATGAATTAATAATATCAATGATCAATGATATCAGCTGCTTTAAGAAGGAAAAGTCATGTAATGAATCATGGTTCTCACCTCACACCCATCGGATGAGACAAATCCAGGACACAACGAAGTCAGCTCTTTACTGTGAAGTGTTCTCCCAACAAATACAACTACGGGTCCACACACACACACACAGTTTAGACTGCAGATCGGCGCCCCCTGGCCTCCTCAAGGAGCACGACCGGATTAACCCTGCTACAGAGGCCTGCGGCAGAAATGTGGCTACCGGGCCCCAGATGACCTTGTTCCAGTTCTCTCTGAGATATACGTTGAGTCTTTTTAAAGGTGAAATATAATAAAGGACGTTTTTATTGTGTGGTCGTTTCGTCGGGATCTCACTGATTTAGGGGTGAGCCCCATGTGAGCACAGAGCAGATGTAGTGCAGGAGTTAGAACTCGATTATGTGCAGTGGCTTAAAAAGAAAAAAGATTCCTTTAGTCAGGCAAAAGTAAGAAAGTATTAAAAGTGAAATAGAAAAAAACGTAACTATATGTCAAGAAAAGTGAATTAAAACTAGTAAAAAGTAGTGTGTATATCTGCCAAGACCCAAACGTCCCCTCATGAAAACATTTCCGATTTGGATTTTTTTTGGATCTGCACTCACTCATAACTATCAATCCCCTGAATGTGTTTTCTTCCTCAAGATCCATAAATGATTCTCTAAGAAATCAATGAAATTCCTTATCTCACAATGTCAAAGAAAGTGGAAATTGGATCTGCACCAAAACTAAACAGGTTCTTCCCTGACTCATAATGCATCCTACCACCAAGTTTCATCAGAATCTGTCCAATAGCTTGTTGGAAATCCTGGTGACTAACAGACAAACTTTCCTAACTGATTCTTACAAAGGGCATTTTCCTGTTTAAATAAGCTAACACGAGTTCTCACACAATGAGACTGGAGCTTTCAAGAGGCCCCTGGACTCTGGGAATCGAACCTGACAGCACAGAGGAAGACAGTGAAGCCTCTTTAGTGTCAAACTGCATAAAACCCCATAACATTATATCATGGGAAGGTTTTAGCTCATGTAGCTCTCCCTTTAGTCCTTCCTCTTTCAAAACAGGAGGACGAGGGTTAGAAAATGTCACTGTTCACAAATCAAACCACTGTGGAAGAAGACACTAACCTGTGAGTGCGGCTGGTGTCTCCTTCATCTTCTCTGCTCCCTGTGACCTCAGATAAGGTCCCAGACTCTGACCCTTCACCCTCATGAGCCTGCTCCTCCCCCCGGCGGAGAGGAAGTGGTGGGGTCTCCTCAGGGTCCATGTCTGCACCTTCCTGGGTGACTACTTCCTTGTCGCGTGTCCTCTCTGATTGGAGTGCATCCATTGAGCCACCAGATGGCGCCACATCGTTGCAGGCAGCTGTAGGTGCAGTGATGGTGTTTTGGGTTGTTCTGGGTTCAGCTGAAGGTTCAACCTGCGTGTTGAGGTCAGAGACAGAATCCTGACTCAGGGTCCCTGTGACTTTACCCTCAGCCTCATCCCCGGTCTCTTTGCAGGGGGAGGCCCTGGTCCTCGGGGGGTCACGGTCTTTGAACCCTAAAGGTCGCTGGGTTTGACTTCTGCTGAGGCCGCCCTTCTTACTGCTGCTGGGGCCTTCTGGAGACAATAGGAAAATCAATGATAAACACAACTAAATTAACTGTTACGTTCCAGCATCATAGCTTCCTCCACTTTACCTTTGTTGCCCTTCTTCCTCCACAGCAGCCTCGGCAACGTGCCCATGTGCGTGTAGCTCTCACTGGAGCGCACGTAGCTGGCAGTGCGAGGACGCATGGCGCCCAAGTCGTCCACGGTCGTCTCAACAAGCGGGGCCAGGATCTTTGAGAGGTCACCGCCGTCCCCAGGCGAATCGCTCCCAGACTTCGACGGAGAGGTCTTGGAGTCCGATTTGTCGGTGGAGCGACGGAAGGAGAGGTTGGTGAGGCTGCCGAACCACTTGAATTCTTGTAAGAGGAAAAAGAAGAGGGGGAAACCCAGGATGACGGATTATGAATATTCTCTCGTTCATTTCTCACGCAACCACTCAGCTGCTTTTATCGAGATCATATATTAAACCATTTTAAAGTCTCGGGACAGAGTTGAGAAATGTGTCATCTCCTCCAAGAAGGTTGTAGTTACGCCCCTGTGCGTTGGTTTGTTTGTGTATTTGTGGACAGGATTACACAGAAAGCACTAAAGGTATTTCCACTAAACTTGATGAAAGGCTAAGAAAGAACTTATTCCATTTCGGCTTAGACACTCTTTGACATTCCTGTGAATTTTTTGTAAATAAATAATTCCTGGATCTTGAGGAAAAAAACCTGGCATATTAAGGGAGCGGATGTGTATGAGTGTGTGTAATTAAATGCAGCTTAATTGAATTTAATGGGAACTGTTGGGCCTTGGCGGAGTTTGAGATAATCTAGAGTAATTAGGGGACAGTGTTTGAATAGAGTGGATAATTAAGTGAGGGAAAATAAGAGAATTTAAGAACATGAGTCAATAAAAGCTGCACAAAAATGTACATACCAATGTTATTAAGTAATATCAAATAAGAAAATATGTGACAAACCCACAGAGGATTTATCCACACCTCAGTCACATCCACTGTTTTTTCTGACTTACATTTTCTGCTCTCATAAGATGATTAGCAGAGATTGATCTCAGCATTAAACAGCCGATCAAGTTCAAAACAAAGCAGAACTTCCAGTTAGATAAAGGCACAATATTTCATTTAGCAGTTAGCAAAGACTTTAGAGTTATTATTGGACGTACAATCGTGAGATGGAGAGAAACACCACTCAAATCAAAGGATGATGGATGCTGCTCCATGGCAGGACGTGTAGCTGTGGTGGTAAAATGTCAAATGTTGTGTTTCCTGCTGGTTTTTCCATCAAAGCAGAAAAGAATAATTGAGTTTGCATCATGTCAGAGATGGATAAGCAGTCAACCAAGTTTTTATTTGCAGCTGTGGAGTGAAATGTAAAGTTCATGTATATTTGCATGCCAGATGTGAGATGTGTGTGTGTGTGTGTTAGCATACGGTCATTGTGTTTGTGTGTCAGAGTCAGTTAGCAGTGTTATTTTGCTATAGTTCAAATTCCCACATGTTAATATGCAAATGTTTAAATGACCTGAGTTAAACCACCTATACCTACATACTTGACATCCTTATTACCATTATTTTTCATGTACTTTGGCTATTTGTTTTCTGTTGTGATGCACTTTGTACTTTGTGTTGACAAGTGCTCCATAGATAAAGTGAATAGTATCACTATGAACATACTTTATAGTATTAAAATATAATAACAAATAAATGAGACTATATAAGACTATTTGCATGTTTGATCACTTGATTACTTGTTTGACTTATTCTGTTTATTTTATTCCTTTAAGTATCTTGTTGAATTGATTTAATAAACACAAGTGACTGACAATTCCTGGCAGGGATATTGCCTCCTTTTACTCCTGTGCCAGTCGTCTGTCACGACTGTGAAAGTATCATCATCACCAAAACATTACAGCACTGGTTAACCTAACCCCACTGACTGTAAACACATGAACAGAGTGCAGCTGCCACACACACACTCACACACACACATTCACACAGTACTCACTCAGTTTCTTCATGCTCATGTTGTGGCTCCAGCTGCGGACGGCTGATGGATGGATGGATGGATGGATGGATGGATGGATGGATGGATGGATGGTCGGAGAGAGGATGCAGTAAAGGGCAGTTGAAGTCTCTCCAAGGAGCAGAAAGCATCAGTGTGAACCACAGTTCCTCTTCTGTGTCTCCGAGGGCTGAGGCGCTAAATACAGTTTGCATGTGAGAGAGAAAGAGACGCCGGCAGCGGCAGTGACACTTCCTGTGTCGAGATGAGAGGACCAGTGGGTAGAGGAAATGAAAAGGATGTAATGAGACAAGCTGACAGGTCACATGAAAGTGGGCTGCCTTCTGGTCTGGATGAAAAAGTGTTGATAGATTAGAAAGATAGAGAGAATAGTGTAAAGGAGTGCCGATGGCTGTGAAAGAGAAGTGCTGAGTGGTGACCTTTGTTCCACTAAATAAAAACGTTTGCATAAGGAAAATGTTTCCTACAAGAACTTGGGAATAAACAATATCCATAATTAGTACAATATAGTTTTCATCATATCACTGATGAACATCAATAGAATCAATATAATACTAGGAGTTATGCTAGTACAGTTACTGTTTATCAGGTGTTAATTTGTTGTATCTTTTGTTAATATATATATCGACAAATGCTAAACATACATCATTTATTTTAAATGTCAAATCAGGAAACATCAGATGCTTTCAGTGTGAAAAGAAAAGAGTTCTGATCATTAGAGTGTTATGTTTGTTACTTTGTGTGATGTTCAACACGAGCAACATGCTCACGCCCGTGTTTTCACTTCCTGTTGGTGCACTCTTTTCACTCTCGGTTTTGCGGCTGCTGCGAAGAAGCATCTTTGACTTCCTGTCAGTGCACATCACACCAACACATGTGAAAACTGTGAAGAGTGAAACAGCGAACTGCGCCTCTACATCTGACCCCAAAAGTCCTTT
This sequence comes from Platichthys flesus, assembly GCF_949316205.1. NCBI lineage: Eukaryota > Metazoa > Chordata > Actinopteri > Pleuronectiformes > Pleuronectidae > Platichthys > Platichthys flesus. Next base: position 7,170,966 of record NC_084963.1, read on the forward strand.
GACTGTTACTATTATTGTGTCACCACGTATCTTCAAAGGGACACATATACAAATACCACCTGGATATGGCATCCGCACATTTTACACCAACAACACACAAACAGTAACACTTGCCGTGCCAATTATGTATTAACAGTAACAGTATTCAAATCGCAAGAGAGTATTCCTTTTATAGTAACTGTAATAGTTTTAATTTTAAAGTAAAACCAACAGTACTCATTGTGTATTAACAGTAACAAAACTCAAAAAGCAACATTTAGAGTACTCCTAGTAAATGTATTCAGTATAATGGTAACAGTACTCATAGCCGCAGTACTGGTTGTATAGTGACAGTACTTGTTATATAGTCACAGTAACAGTAGTTGTCATATAGTTGAATGGCTGGATGTTGTTTTGTTGTTGTGTGTTCTTTTCAGAGACCTCAGGCTCATGATGCAGCAGGAGTTGTTTTTTTCTGTGTTCCCTTCAGGTCAAATCTCCCGGACAGTTCATCCTTGATTATTTGAAGCTCTCTGTTTATTTGCCCTCTGAGGAAATGCAACCTTGTACTCACTTCCTCAACCCCTCCTCCTCCTCCTCCCTCTCCTCCTCCCTCTCCTCCTTTTTGTTCATGACATCTCCTCTCCCTCTCAGGCATCCGTCACTTAGCGTTGTATACTGTCCAATAAAAGAGAAACGCCGGCGGAACGACAATAATCGTAAAAGGAGGTGAAGGAGGGAGAGGAAAAGGTCAAGACGACAGCGTTTTCAGATTGTGTCATCATCAGGTTTTTGTCAGTGTGTATCGATGTGGCCTCTGTTTGTCACAGCATCAGGGAGGCGGAGCGGCTGAATTATTGAAGCCCTGTTTGTCATCGAGGGGAAATTAAAGCAGCACACATTCATCCTGGTGTGTAGACGGATACACTTTGTAACTGTGAGAACCTTCACTTGATCTTTCTGTTTCCTGAGGCCGACATGTGTCAGCTTAGCCATCAAGAATATGGCCTTTATCATTTATTCCACTACTAATATTTATGATCTATGGGTCTAACCTTTTAATCATTTGATGTGTTTTACGGGGAGGGCTTAAAAATGTCTTAAGCCGTTTATGGATAAAGCAACTGGTGGCATCAAGGTCTAATTTCTATCTCTATGTCCATGTTAAGGGTTTAGCCACGAGTTGTTGCTGCTATATAAACAATAAACACTTGTTTTTTTGTTTCTATATCTGCAGAATTGGCCCTGAACAGTGTGTTATCACTCTCCATATGTTTCTTTGGTGTTGTTTGTTTGTTTGTCTGTAATTTAGAAGCATTACACAAAAGTAGATGACGGATCACAAAGAAAATGTGTGCATGTTTAGGGGACTGACATCTTTAAATGTTGAGCAATTTGGTTTAGCCTGATTGAATTAAAAGGCGCTGTTGGGCCTTGGAGGAGGTTTGCTCTCTCAGATGAGGTGCAGCCTCTAAAGTTGACTGTGGAGGGCGCCAAAGTCTTTAGGTTAAATATCCCAGCCTCTTTAGATATAGTTGAGAATTACTTAAAAAAAACTATAATAGAATATAGACATTCATTTAAGATAGTAATTAAAGTAAATATAGAACTGGGGCTATTGATATTTGATTCCTGTAAAGGACTTAAGAAGATATAAGACTCTCAGATACTGTCTGGTTAATGTGATCAAAACAGCCATTGGGAAATTATGATTTATCATAAGTGGTTATAATGATATATAGAACAATACAGAATGAATTGATCGTTTATCCAATTTTCTCCTGTCTTACTGTACCTACAGTGCTGGTACGAAAATGTACCAGCACTTAATTTTTAAAATAGTGATTGCCCATTTAAAACTATTTTTGAAAGGATATGATTGTATGGATGTGATCAAAACAAAATCCTAAACATATTTTCCATCAGACGTTTTTTTCTTTTCTTCCTAGTGGGAGTGGCTGCAGGTCACGGGGTTACATACATGGACTAACTCTGTCCAGGGTCACGTCAGGTCAACTTTTGGAAGTTTCAGCAGAGCCGTCTGAGGTTACGTGCTCCAGTTGGAGTTGTAGAAGGATCGGATTTATTCTGTTTCACACCCCTCTCTGATCTTCTCTTCACCCCAAGGATTCAGCCTATTTACACTCAACCCATATACAAACCAGGGTATAGCTGCTTCTTCTCTTACACTTTAAGAGAACAGTCAGCGGCTGTGAAGCTGAAGCAATAATCAACGCAAAACTGTTAATGCACCAGGGTGGTGGATCCTGTTTACACCCAGATTAATTGTGTTCCATCCCAGACCCAGGTCCTATCTCTGCATCAAGTGTGGTGGAGATCAGTTTAGTAGTTTTTGTGTCATCCTGCCAACAAATAAACAAACAGATGGGGGGGGGGGGGGGGGGGGGTCGAAACGTGATCCTCTCATCAGAGCAATGTCAACTTTCAACCACCAGAGGACTGCACCTGACTGAGGCCACAGAAGAAATCAATGCAAATGTGTGAGCTAGATTAGAATTTAAATCACTTAAATTATATTTGTGCACATTTGTTCCAGTATGCATGACAGCAGCTGGATATGAAGCTGCACCGTGTGTGTGCAGAATGTGATTCATGAGATGAATCATGAGCATCCATACCATTAACTCATATGGGACACCTTATGTGGTCTCTGGCTTTTTGCAAATTATTTAAAACCAACATTAATAATAAACAACAGCAGCTGTGATGATCAAAGTTTAACTGTACATTGTTTTTTTTGTGACATGTTCATCTCATGTGGGCTCAAGCACTAGTGAGCTTCAAATGAATCTCGGTGATTGAACAAACATAAAAAAAGCAACACAGAAAACTGGATTCTCACATGTGCTGCTCACTCACATGCACTCAGAGAACAGGTCTGATCATGGACAGAGATCCGTAGGGAACAATATGTACGAAACGCAGATATTGTAATGGAATAAACTAAATTATCTCTTTAAATGACTGAATCCTTACTTCCTTAATGTGATATTACCTGTAGAAACAGGACATTGGAGAGTCAATCCAATAACTAAATAACTGTGCTACTGATGCTTTGATCTTTATCACCAAGATCACATATAGACCACAATGTTTTCATCGGATTATAACGAGATATATCAGCGTGTTACACTCCAAACCTCCCTGTAAATGATTGTAGGTTCATGGTTTCTTCTAAACCATAAATTAATCAATGTTTGTCTAGAAACTGGGGCAGAGATAATGAGAAGAAATTCTGTCGTAACAAGTGTGTACTATGATAGTAATAGGGCGGCTGTGGCTCAGTAGGTAAAGCAGGTTGTCCTTTTACCAGTGGGCCGTTGGTTCAATTCCAATCTTCCCCTTCCGCATTCTGAAGTGTCCTTTGGCAAGATAATGAAAAATACTGTTCTCAAAAATAAAACTGTGCTCTGAATCACTCAGAGGGGTCATCAAGACTAAAAAACCTGTGTGTAAATACACAGCGTTCATTTCTGTTTTAATCAATTCCTGTTTTCTGGGCCTGAAACAATCCTGATGAGATGCAAACAGGATCCTCACAAGCAGCTTTCTTATCATTCAGCTCTCAGGGGAATAGGACTGATCAGCTCGCAAGCACATGCATGCGTACACACGACCGCACACACACACACAAAAGAGGAAGAAAACCGACATAAGGGGAAGCAGCACATAAAGACAGTGAGTCTTCAGTCAGAGCAGCGTCCAGGTAGTGTGAGTGCCCGACGCCACAGGGTGTCGAGAGTCGTTTCCAATGTTTGTCATGTCATTGTCATGACATTCATGTGTTTGTTTACTTGTCATCGTCCAGATCTTCAGAATAATTGACTGAGTGTCGATAACATACTTTATTTGTCTAACAATGGTTGTCGAGCTTGCAACCTCCTCTGTGACCCAGTTTCTGAAAGCAGATCATAAATGTTTCATCTACTCTAATATAGAGCAACTCCTTCATATTGTTATTATGTGAATGCACTTTGCTTTATTACTTTTCACTCTGCTTTTGAATGACAATATCACTTTCCAATGTATTTCCATCAGGGTCCACCCCATCATACAATCCTGGACACTCTCTGTCTCACCCCCAACACACACACACAGACACAGACACACACACTTCTACATAGAAAATCACTAGGTTCAACCTTGAGCGTCCTTCTCCACAGCTGACGGAGGGGGGAGACAGGAGGAGTGAGATTGAGGGAGAAGGGGGAGGTGCAAAGTCATCAATTATTTATGGGTGAAATCTAATAAGAGGCAGGAGTTTAGATGAGGAGGGAGCACAGTGACTGATGGACAGACCGACACACTCCCTGTTTGACGCAACACCACGATAAAGCCGACCTGTGAATCTGAATATAAGATTCACCATTTGTGTTCCCATTTTCAAAAAATTGGGTTTTCATTTTGATTGTAATCAGATTCCTTTAATTACATCAGTTAATGCATCACCCTGTCCCTACTGTATGTGTGTGTGTGTGTGTGTGTGTTTCAAAGAGTGTTTGCATTGAATAGAGAAGCGCTGCAGTGTCTAAAAATGCATTGCTCCATCAGTCACCCTCTCATATTTGCAGCTCCTGTCGTGTAATGCATTTTACATCCATCTCTATTATCCGCTCTCCTTCCAAATGTAACTCAAACTCTACAAAAATGTTTTGTCGCTCACTCATTGTTCTTTCTGCTGCAGGTTTTTATTCAAGCTTCACGAGAAACTGATCGAAAGTCACACACACACGCAAATTCCCTGAACACTGGAGTAAAAATAAAACCTGTCTCTGCGACGCACCGGGCTCCTGCTGTGTGTTTGTCGAGTGTTGTGCCGTCCATATTTGCATACTTATTTGATTTGCGGGGCGATTTGAGGAGCTTTCCCAGTTCCTCATTAACAGTATTTTTATGTCCACTCATGTGTGAATGCGCTGACAGCTTAAGTGGTGTTCACACAAATGAAAATACTAAATGAATCCTCTCTCACTGAAGCACCAATAAATAGTCTTGTAATTGGCTCTTCAAAAGACCATTTTCTCTGTTCTGTTGTCCTGTTTCTGCGATTTGACTTTCTATCTCAATTGTTTGGCTTTAGCTCAGTGATATGACAGACAGGTATATCATAAAGAAGCATTTACAGCCAATATACACAGTATTCACATAGTTATAACTGTAATAAGCTAGTGTTCTAATCTACCATATTTGAATCCTTTGTCCCAAATAAGTAACGCTCATTACTTTATCTGAATTCATTCATGAAAGCTTCCCACACTTTTTCTTTCTCCTGCACCATGTCCAATAAACCAAGTTATTTTGTAATAGGACATATGTCACTGTTTAAAGGAAATAAGAGTTCTTCTTAGGTTCTTCTTTAACATGAATAATTGTTATAACAATGAGCATAAAAAGAATACAATAAGAGGACAATTTTTTTAGACTTTGCATCTTGAGAAAAAACTTAAAATGTCAAGAATAAACTTTCAATTTCAAAATTTAAGTTGAGGTCTTAAGAATGTGTTAAACTACATTAACATTATCACTTATGACTGTCTCTGCTTAAAGCCTTGTGTGGATCAATTTAGAATTTGTTCTCAAAATGCAGTTGTAGTTCTCGAACTTCCAGTATGACATCTTCAGGGATGTGAAGTCAAGCAGATGAAGATCTCCACTGAAGCTCATCTTCACCATGAAAACAAAGCCAGCACCATGACAGTGAATCCTCGGTGGTGTGCCTTTTCTATGTAGCTCCTCACTGTGCAACCAAAGCTCTGACAAATGTTAAAAACTAACTCCAGTGTCAGGAAGTGAAAGAAAGTCCACTTCGGAAACAGATCTTTTGAAAAGGTGATCTTTGATATAATCTCCGCCCACAAGGTGAAAACCGGAGATTGTAGTTTAATGAGATGGAAGCTTGAAGATGAATTAAACATTTAGCAGGGTGTGCGTTTGTGTGCGTGCATGCCGGGCGCACGTGCAAGCCGATGAACGGGATTTGCTGACGGTGGCAATACGTGACTGCGTATGATCCCCCTGTAATATGGAGGATCAGCAAAATACATATAGCGACATGTTGGATCATGCAAGCTCACACACTCACACATGCAGTCACACCAGGGAGCACAGACGTTAAAGGTGAAAATTAAGAAAGAACATTGCAAGCGTGTGTGAGCTTCAACCTTTGGGAATTATTTAGCAATTTACTAAGTTGAATCTATATGTCATGATGTTCAAATCAATGAGAGAAGCCAACACAGGAAGAGGAATCCATTATCCATGCATTTTATCCCTCCGAGGGTCGCGAGGGGGCTCCCAGCTGACACGAGGCAAGACGTATCACAGGACCGCCTGAGAAAAATAAGCATCTGTGCTCAAATCACACCTACGTCTGTAATTAACGTAACCCCAATCTGCATGTGTTTGCATGGTGGGAGGAAGCCAGAGTCCCCAGTGAGATCCCACGCAAATTGGGGAGAGCATGCAAACTGAACCTCTGCACCAAGATGATGCAGAAACACAAGCATCCAATCACGTTCACCCGCCTCAGGTGTCCCTGCAGCGGTGGCATGCTCCCGTGTGTCAGGGGCCACAGACGGAGGTTAGGGTTACGTTTAATTCCAGGGTCTGTTAACACGGAGACACTCAGAGAGACCAGAGACACACCTGGGCCTTTCAGGTGCTCCACTGGTGTGCAACGGGGCAAAAGCTAAGTAGGACAGGGTCCTATTAGGGCACAGAATATCCTGCTGAAACATGAGGCTTAAAAAAGGCTCTTGAGAGTGAAAAAGGAAGAGGGTGGTACGCGGAAACAGACTGCGAGAGACAGAGTTAAAAATAAATGACCTCTGCACACGCCGCTGCCCTTGTCTTAACCTCCCGTCCTGATTTGCAGGAGAATTCAGCTCTCATGTCAGATGCACCCTGACAAGAACAGCAAGCGTCTGAAGCACTGGTTACGGGGCTTGCTCGCTCTAATGATGTCCCAGCTGCCTGCTCGCTTAACTGTGTGTGTGCAGCCCTTGATGCATTATTTGATCTCACTGTCATATTAAGTCTGTCCAGAAAGCATGGTCATTTGCATATCTGAATAAATAAAACCACTTAAAAAAGAAATGAGGCTTCTGATACCTTTTTTTATTCACCTATTTTTTCAATAAATCCTTGACCGATTTAACACAGCAAGTTTTTTAGCCCGAATTTCCACTGTCCGAGCCAAATTGTGGATGGATCGGAAGTTACCAGTCACTGTGTGTGAACTCTTCAAAGACGTGATTCAAGACCTTCACTGATACATCGCAGATTTCTATTGCGGGCTATAAATATCTGGATGACAACTACAGCCAATCACAGCACAGGACAGTGTGAGGTGGGGAGATGTATGGGAATTCAGTCGAAGGCTAGGTAAAGACGGAAATAAAGGATCAAATATGAAGTTGAATTCCTCGTTCTATAAAAAAGTCTATAAATTGTTGATGGCAGTTGAGAATAATCACCGTGAGAATAATTTATACACAACCACGTTGCGTTGGACTCACTGTGTCTCTGGTCGCGAGTGTTATTTGATCAAACGTAGATCAGAGATATGAACACACTAGTTGTGGGTTTATCCTGGTGAAAGCTTGTGTAGTGTGTGTATCAAATGTCCCCCTGTCCGTTTGATAAAAGTGTTTAATCTATCATGTAGAGTATCAATCTAAACTTAGAAGTACATACAGAAGTTTTGTTTAAATAGACTATCTGTCTTCAGTGTGATTTACCTTCACACTGCTTAACGAATATGGACACATGTGGCTCAGACCACCTCCTAATGTGGTGCCAATCTAAATGCGCTCACACCTGTGCTTGGAGCTGTCCACTTGTGATCGGATCACTCAAACCAAATGTCAATACAATGTGTGTACTGTCCCACAAACACACACACGGACACAATGAATCCTGCTGTCATCCTGTCTTTCAGCTTCTTGCTCACTGCAGAGGGGCAGAGGCGGCGTGGCCTCAGGTGTTGGGTTTCACAGAGGATCCTGCTGATCTGTCACTTCTCTGTGCCCCCCCCCCCCCCCCCCCCTGCATCCCCCTCTCTCTCTTCTCTGCCCTTCTCCACCTTCCCCTCTCCTCTCTCTGCTCCCTTTGTTAACCCGGGGCCATGTCGCTCCCACACAATCTCATTTCCGCATGCATTCTATCACTGATTCTACCCCCCCCCCCTTCTCTCTCACTCTCTCCCCACCTGTGTGTGCTTTTTCTTCCTATACTCATAATTTTTCTGTACAAATCCAGTTACACTTCCAGCTCTTACTTCGCTATAAAAAAAAGAAACATGATGAATGGTTCAGAGCGCGGAGAAGTAAAATAGGAAAAAATCCTTGGTGCATGTAAACAGCATCACAACATAATCAAGTAAAGCTCCCGAGCATAAATCATTTCCATTCACACGAGACTAATCAATCAGAGGATGGAGAGATCAAATAAACCAAATTCACAGAGTATAGCGCGTCCCGTTCTATTCGTATGGGTTGACAGCTCTGATTGGATTTCCGTGTTGTTTGTACTTTTGTCATCATGAATGTAAATCACACCATTCTGATGCAATGTACAGAAAGAAAAACTGGTTATTCTGGGTCATTATTCACGCTCTCACTTCCTTATGTCGCTCCGCGTCTCGTTTCTCCTGTTGTCACGATCTTTTCAGTTCATTCTCTCTCGAGCTGCTGGAATAACATGAAAGGTCTCTGAAACAAAACACCCCGCAGACCCTAATACTGAGGAATTCACCCCCGTCTGCCTTCTGACCTGCTCCTTTATATCAATTATTGTTTATTGCACTGCGACACAACAATCCTGTAAGACAAATCCCTGCAAGTATTCATAGATTGAGTGGGTGGCCTCTCACCAGAGAATGATTGGGGCCGTCCTCATTTGTGGTGGAGAGCTGTGCGTTTCATCTTGGCTGGAACAATTTTTCCTTTAGCATTCATGGTTCCCTGTTCTGTCTCCCCTTTCTCTCAAAGGGATTGTAAGTTGTTGGTTAAATAAATATCACACACAAACATGTGTATGAACCATAGACTGCATTCAAGATGGATAACGTGCCTCTACTTCCTCCCGCTATGCAGAAATGACACCAACATAGTATACGTTCGCAGTCATGATCGATGGATGAGGCCAAGATGTCCATCTGACAAGCTCTCGACCAATCACAAGTCAGTCTCAGCTGTCAATCATGATGTTTCACCCAGTTTTTACAGCATCAAATAACTAATTAAAACCAAACTTACTCAAAAAGGAGAAAATAATGAGCACAACATTCATCTGTGTCATAAGAACAGTGACGTGTACTTTGAGTTTTGATTTGGTCCATGTCCCTTCCACTAACATGGATGAGCCAGGGCCTATGACCTATACTGTAGCCAGCAACTAGGGGGTTCCAGACATTTTGGTTTCCCTTTTGGGGAGTTGTCATGTTGTCCATCTTTAGATTCATTCGTCACAAACAAAGTATTCATAAGCTATTATAACAAATATTCCATAGTACTGCTACGATTACTGCGGGGTATCAAAAGTACTCTTCGAGAGCTGTACTTTGTTTTCTTATGGACCAGTGGCTCCCAAACAGGAACGCAAACATGACGAGGGGAAAAACTGTAAAGTGGCACCAAAGCAAAATGTATTTTCCCAGCAGCCATGTGATCTGTCAGAGGTGTAATAAGTGACACGATTCATAGCTGTGTTGCACTGCAGTAATTGCTGGGAGCCACCATCAATGTTATTGGCTCCATCTGTGCTTTGTATGTAACGACAAGAAAGATTCTCTGCTGTGAAAAACTTGAATGAATCTTGTTCATCTGGGAATAATAAAGTAGGAGGAGAGCTTGTGAAGTTCTCGAGAGTCTGGTGAATTTCATTAAGAAGCTAAATGAGACTTTAGGACAACATCGCCTGAGTTATCGTTGTGAGAGACGGAGAAGTGCCACCAAGGAACTAACATGTTGTCATCAGTGTAATAAAGGTTCAGTTTCCTCTTTAGTCCTGATAAACTTTGTTTTCAAACTCGCTCTAATAAACAGACAAAGATGTTTCAGTCAAATCTATGATTAACAACATGTTCCAAGTCTTTTAAAGTTAATTTAGTGATGTTGCCATCTGTCCACTGGGAGCAGTAGTGATTAAGATAATACATTTATCACTTTTAATGCAGTTTTTTAGGATATTTTAATGACTGATTTTAGCAGCACGGTGAAATGGAGCATTTAACAAAATGTGCTGCACTGTTTATCTTATGGAATGGATTGATGCATTGATTGATCTTGGCTTGTGCTTATTTCATAATGGATGAATCCAACCTAAGGTGCCTCAGGCTTCCCAGCATTGAGTGGATGATTCAAAACCAGCTCTGCTTACCATAGTTAATGGATTTACTTTACTTTGCCTTCTCTATATATCTCGGAGAGCAGATCTGCGTGGACCAAACCTTGCTTCTTCAGGGGTCAGCAGAAGTCCAGGTGAAGGTTACAGGTAACCTGCTCCTGTGCTCATCAGTTCTCCAATTTCTCCACCGATGGTCGACCCCCCCCCCACCCCCCCGAACACTGTTTCTGAGGGAAGCCAATCCCCGCCATTGACTCCCAACCCAATTAGTGTGAGTGCATTGATTTTGGTCAATTACGCGGGCTTTCCCCCGGAGACCTCACGTTCCTTCAGGCTGAGGATCAATAAACATGATCATTGATTACTTACATATAACGAGCGCAGATTTATTTGCAGCTTTCTGCAGGAGTTACGAAAAACAATTACAGCCAGTTTACATCTCTCACACCAGGAGGGTTTAACATCATTAAGATATATTTATAAGATAAGGCATTAACCTTCAGTATTAAAAGAATTTCACACAGAAAAGCTCTTATTGGTGAATGTGGAGGATGTTTCGACTGTAGCTGAGTCGTGAGATGAGATATTGCAGAATTGTTTACCACCTCAGCTGAACAGAATCCTGAGGGAAACTTCCTTATTATTGTCCCAATGTTGACAGTTCTGGATCACAGTTTCCTGCTGGGGACACACATCACAGCCGGCTGTTGTGCTGATGTGCTAATGTGCTCTGCTAGCTATCAATGCAATGAGAAAGAGAAGTAAAGCCTCTCTCTCTCTCTCTGTCTCTCACTCTCTCTCTCTCTCTCACACACAAACGCTCACTTACATGGTGGTCTATCTCAGTAAATAATTAGAGGGACAGGTGCTCGGCTTCTGATTGTTTTCCTGAAACCTCTTTAAATACTTCCCCTCCATTGTTACTGTTAATATGTGGCTCTTCCTAATAATGTATCCAAATTTGATCACCATCAGTTTTTTCTACAATTAGGGGTAAAAAAAATCTTAAGCCTTTCTACATCAAGAGTGCTCTAACGAGGGCAGGAAATACGAATGTCCCCAAAACCCGAATACTTTTTAGCACTTACACACGCAGTCTGAAAACAACAAGGGTTAGCATGACACAAATACCAAAACCTTTTGTCCTAATCACTCACATATTTTTGGGCAACAACTGACAGCACCATAGACTGAACATAAAGATGGACTCCGCATCTCCAAGGTCCATCTTATAATGTGGAGGAGGCTGGATGTATGGCCTATACTGCAGCCATCCAACAGGTGGCGATCAAAACACTTTTGGGGAACATGTCATCCATCTTTCGATACAGTCTACAGACAGCACATTTGTTTGAGTCAGCATGCAAACACACCAGAAAGAAAAATAAAATCTTGCCTTTATAGCTGCCTTTGATTATCATATAACTTTCCATAGGAACGCACTTCATTCTTTACTTTTTGTTCGGCACCGTGTAGAATTCCGTGACCCTGCATCAGCCATTATCGAGAAACCACAGTGAGGGGAATGAGAGGAGAAGGAGGGAGAGAGTCACGAGAGAGGTGAGAGCGAGCCGGAGAGAAGGAAGGAATAATGAGACGAGGCCTCTGTGAGAAGAGAGATGGATCAAAACGTGTAAAAAGAGAGGGAGCACATCTCTGTGGGAACGGGGGCACGCGCCCTTAAAACCCGATGCAGACGTGAGAAATAAATGAATGTAACAGTGGTAGAGAGAAAACAAAGGGAGGATAAAGGTGGTTAAAAAAAGAAAAAGATCAGACAGCAGTGAGAGACAGAGAGATTCAGGGAGATGAGGCGACAGAGTGTCTGGGATAAATCCTTCATCACATGTGAATCTAGTCTCCGCCTGCAGATTTCGTGTCAAAAGTGCTGCGTCTATTGAGATGAACAAAACAGGGATGGCTGGGATACAACAGTGTCAGAGGCAATGGGGTGAGTCAAAGAGAAAATGGAGAGGACAAGAGAAGATTTTCTACAAAGTGCCACATTCCTGCTCATAGCGAGACGTCTGAAGTTCCTTTTTAATCCACTACCACTTGTCAAACCATGACGATACAAGACATGAATAAAAATAAAGTTTAAATTTCTTGCATGGCTACTGGGAACACAAATTCAATTTCAGACGTTCACTCAAGGCAGCTGTTGCACTGCCAAAGGTGCTTATTTGTCAAATTAAAAACCATAGACTGAATATAAAATTATTAAAACACAAACACAGCTGACGGAGAAAAAAAAGCAATGAGAGGTTTAATAAACTGCTCCCTCGCTGATATGAAATTCTTTTTATCAGTGACAGGATAATGAAAAGCAGATCATTGGTATTTCTGTGCATGTTTGTGGGCACACATCGCCGCTTGAAGATGCAGCAAGAACAAAGTTCACGGTTTCATCTGAACATTTTCATGCATGCACATTGAAATTCCGGCCACCCACCCATTTATCTACCTCCAGACGCTTACTCGTGCACACACATCTCCCTGCGCTGTGTTCTCTCTGAGGAGGAGCAGACAGCTGCCTCTCTAAAACAGATCTGTAATTAACACCTTCAATCCCAACATGCCAAACTCATAAATAAAAAATGCCAATTAAGGGCCTGGGACACATTAAAAGTGGATTAACCCCAAAGATGTAAATATCCCCCGCTCACTTTCCTCGTGGTACCAACAGTCCCTTGCCTGCATCATCAGAAATGTATGCTAATGTTTGTGAGACGGGCTTCGGAGCTAAAACGAAAGAGAGATGGGGTCGGGTTGGAGAGGGCAGCACAAACAGAGATGTGTCAATCACACAGAGCCTAACTGCTTTGAATCTAAGCTGCGGGATTTGCATTGTTCTTAATATCCTTCTCTAAAATACCCACCACATACCAGTTATCAGACTTCATTCCACATGAGCTGGAATCAACATTAACAACGCTTAGTTTAGGAATAGCAATGATAATGTGTTATTTTTGCACCTCACTTGAGTGGCTACGTCAATACAGTTGCAAGGTGGTGCCAGTTTTAAAATGATGTACAATATCATGAGGCACAAAACACAGTGGCATAGCAGCATGAGGGTTTGGTTACTACCCCGTTGGTACAGTAATGTTATTATGGCCAATGGTGGAACAAATACTCTAATATAAATAATAATAATTTAAAAGTACATCTTGATCTAGAAGGGCATTGAGAGAGTTCAGTCCCATGATCCAGGTTTTTATTTGGATCTTCACCAAATTGCACAAACTCATAGATATCTGTCCCCTCACCATGTCTGCTTGTTTTTTAATCGAGTTCCAATAATTATTCTGTGAGAAATACAGAAAAATGTTGGAAAAGGCAAAAATCTCGCAATGTCACCGAAGATAATCCTAAAGTTCTGTGGAAATCCACTCAAGTATTTTTGTGTAATCTCTCCTACAAACAAACATCAACTGGGCAAAAATGTAATCTCCTTAGCAGCGGTAATTCAATAAAAAATGAAAGTACTCACAGTGCAGAATAGCCCCTTTTATTAGATTGGACTGGATTTAATGATGCATGAATTTCTAAGCACTGTTCGGTTTAATTTGTGATGTCAAATGTATTAGACTTGAAAAATGAAAGACTCACTGTGATTATCAATGTCCATGAAATTAAATCTAATTTTCTGTCTTCACTAATACTTTCTAGGAGCTTAATATTGTTGAGTGAAACAACGTTAACATTTAGAAACAAAACTGTTTGTCTGATTTTTCAAAATATTTGAGTGACGCACCGACTTCACCTCTCGAGCCGGAAAAGTGTTGTTTGATATTCTCTCCTTTCGCTTGATGTAATGTGAAGTCTGTTATTGCTCAACAGATGGAAGGATTTAGGCTGAGACACGCTGTCTCTCACTTTCTCACAGGAACACACACACACTCACACACACACACGCATACTCTCGCACATCCAAGCATAGACAAAACGCCCTTCCAGAATTTTGATTTGCCTCATCCTCTGCAATCATTAACAAGATATATACATGATTTTGTTATCTAATATAAGGTAATAATTAGGTAATATTTCCTTTCCCATCACCCACCTAATACCTAAAGGCAGGCGGTGGGAGCAGCTTTACTCTTGTTAATCTTTCTATAATAGGGGATGTTGTGTATCCGTTGACATCCCTGAGTTTATATATATATATGTCCTCTCTCTTCATGGTTCTGCTTCTTTTGAAGTGCCTCTGCTGTAGCATATAGACACACAGGATGGGGTGAATCTCAAGAGATGGAGGGGAAGGATTTGAACGGAGGGACGTAAAGAGGGGGGGATCAGATGAAACTACCAAGATGCTCATGAGGACGAGGAAGGATAGAAGAGCCAGGTGGTTGGCGGGAGATGATGGAGTATGTGGAGCAGGGTCTGCACAGGCTGGATAGATGTCCCTCACTGAACTAAAGTAACCAGTTCCCATCAAGGTCGAGATCAATGGTGCATATCGGTGCGGCCTTTCTCTCGTCTGCGTGTGTCTCTGTCCTCCTCTCTCCGGCCGCTGTCAAACTCACAGCTGGGATGTGTGAGTGTGAAGTCAGTCTACGTGTGACGAGGTGCCACACGAGCAGCGCTTTGCCCGGCCGCCTCCAGGGCAGCTCGTACTACAGCCTGAGCGATACAAGGTGCGACTGCAGCGTGTGGAGCTGGTTTCACTTCTTTGCATCACCCAGCCAAGAGTCTGTTTAAGTCAAAGTCTGTCCACTCTGAGCTCTGTGGGTTTCCACCTCTGATGTCCCCGCTGCAACCCTCTGTGTCAGGGCAGGTGTGAATGTGTGTGTGTGAACTTTGAAGGCTCTTTAAAAGGGAATAAAGATTTGATAATGATGCGTAAAAGCATATCTTCAGCTCTCTGTATCCTATTGAAGTGTTGCGCTCATGCAGTGTCAAGAATAAAAGGCAGGTGGAATACAACGGGCAAACAGCAAGACCCTCTTCATCCCTTCTTTCCATCAACTCGATTATGGTCCCTTTCACAATAAAGTGTCAGCACTTGTTTGAATTAACTTGCAAACCTTTTGTACTAAAAATAAAACACTGATGGAGCTGCATCTTGTTAATGTTGGCATGTGGGATGATACCAGCAATATATTATTTCGGGAAATAATGAAATTTCTGTGACTTCTTCAAATGAACAGATTCAACCAGCTCAGATGATGAATGTTTTCTTAACAGGCTTTAACCACAGTAATTTGTATATTGCCATTTTTGTGTTTATGTGCTATCAATAGTAAACACAGAATAGTGAATAATACACACAGGTCGATTTAAAGTAAAAAATTCAAAGCAAATATATAAGTGTCCCAACGGGAGTAAATGAATAAGAAAAAAACGGTATAACAGGTGTGATAAAACTAACAGATTCCACAACTGAGAAGGCCTGGTCACATTTGTGTTGTGCCAAAAGAGAGACGGCTGACAATAAGAGTGCCTGCTCAGAGCAAACCCAAAGGAAATCAATAAATTTATCATATTGAATTTAATTAAACTAATTCATAATTAAATGACGTGTTTGGTTCTAGACGTCCAAATCACCACAAATCAATTTGTAGGGGGCAAAAAGAAAAACAATGAATCAGTTTGATTAACAGGCTCCTGCTCCTGCTGGAATCCTGGATGACATATAATATCTCAATGGTCCCCAAAGGGCACATTTATGTTTAATGCACCAAGGAGGTCAGAGGTCAGGGTCGGCCTTCAGGCAATGTTAGGGCTGAAATTACACACACCATGTGGTTTTGAATTAACACTGGCTTCAATTTCTAAATAAGGGTGTTTTTTATTTTAAGAAGTTACGGTCAAACAAATAGAAAGAGTGTGTTACTCTTGGCTTGACAGCTGGAGAACTTGTTGTTGTTGTGTTTTGCTCAGTGTGTTGTTTCAGTGAACAGGTCCGAGGATCCAGGAGAGTTACGGCCAGCAAAAAGAGTGTGTCAACCATTTTGATGAGTGTGTGTATCACGCTGTCACTACCGGAGTAGACTGACATCAGGTCTGATAGCCACTGGCGTGAGCTACACAGCATTATGGTGTGTGTGTGTGTGTGTGTTTGTGTGTTATTTGGGTGGGGGCAAAAGTGTTGTCTCACCTTACCATCACCTGTCACAGACAACAGATGTTCATGCGACAGGATTATTTACCCTCCAACTAAAATGTGTGCGTTTGCGATTCTCTGAGTGTGTGTGTGTGTGTGTGTGTGTGTGTGTGTGTCTGTGTGTGTGAAGGGGTATGAAGCAGTTCTTCCAAACGCGACAACACTCTCAAAGTAAATTCATCTCCCTCCTACAACACCTGCGTTGTGAAGGTGTCATGTCATCGTCTCCTCATTGTGCCCGATCCTAATTTGACTGGTCTTGTCTTCACCTTACATGAGACCAGAGAAGACGTCATTTGCGGAAACATCTTTTTCCGTTAGAGGCAATAATGAACGTACACACTGTGTGCAGAGGAAACGTCCCCCCCCCCACACACTCTTCACGTCATGTAGTCCACCACGGTGCTGCTGTATTCAAAGCTGCCGCCTCATCCATCACACCCCAACAATAGAGATGTCGTCCACTCCCCTGACAGCTGCCCAGCCACAGCCCCCTTGCAAGGGTGTGTGTGTGTGTCCTGTACGACTGTATGTTTGTGTTTACTTGTGTGCAAATAGAAAACAGTTTCTGTGTATAATGGGCTCCAATTAGCACGATACCATCTTGATATTCCCTCCATGTTGAAACACAAGACTCCACGTCACCTGTTTGACATCAGCATTGTAGTGTGTTGAATGGCATTCGTTTATAGACAATTAAGCAGATTGATTATTCCTTTGCTGACACTGACATGTCGTCTCCTCCATGATGTATTAAGGAAACTTTTTAATTAGTGGAGAAATTGGAACCGTGGGCTGCTTAATCATCGGCGCTAACAAGCGAGGAGGCGAATCAAAGACAGAAAACTGTACGGAGGAGTCTTTGTGTGAAAAGAGGAAGTAGTAAGTCTGGTGAAGAATGATCGATTAGTATTTATTGAGCTTCCTCCTGGAAACACTGGCTCCATGACGTGCGTCCATGTGTGTGTGTCCACCTTGCTCGTATGCCCGCATCACGCTGGCAGCACCATCTGCCGCCCATTGAAGTTCTGTCCGGCCCAGCAAGATAAACACACACACACATACAAACACACACACACTCCCTGTGTCCTGCTTCTGGTCGGACAGCCAGGTGGCATCCCACCAAATCAAATAATACACACATGCTGCGACCCATATTACACCAACACACCCCTCAACCTTCTTTCTATATGTGCACATAGGCCTGATTAACACACAGATAGGGTGTGTGTGTGTGTCTGTCTATCTGTCTGTCTGTGCCTCCCTCTGTTTCTCTCTGTGCCACTTGGCCCCGTTCTCTGCCTTGGACCAATAAAACATACAGGCTCTGCCTCCACTAACAATGTTTCTGTGTGTGTGTGTGTGTGCGCATGTGTGTGTGTGTGGTGTGTGTTTCAGACGACAATTTCCAAAAAAGAACTCCTTTCAGGGGTGTCAGATGGCAGCCGTTAGTGTTGGTGTGTGGAGGGGAGGGGGAGACGACGGGGCGGATGGAGGAAGGGATAGAGAAGAGAAGAAAAGGAGGAGGGGAAGATTGCTCTGTTCTCTGCTCTTTCGGCTTTTGTTCTCCTTGATAATAACTCTCCACCCCCTAACTCCCAAAAAAACAAGGGGAGCCTCCTCCTCCTCCTCCTCCTCCAGTCTTGAAACATGGTGAAACTAACACTTTACACGACTATTAATACCATAATAATCTCCATCAAGGTGTAGTTTACAGTGGATTGTCTTGCAATGTGGCTGGATGATTGTCCGCCGAGCTGCAACTGTGTCAGTTTTCTCGTAGTCAATTATAAATGTCCTTCCTCGCCCTAAAAAACCCAACATGCTTTTAATTGGTTCCAAAAAAATGAGCAGGGGGAAAACATAGAGCGGCATCACTGCCAACAGCCTGGAGGTCAGCGGAGTGTCTTTGTCCTTATCTGCCAGGAAGATGACAGAAATCTGGGTAGAGGCGGAGAAGACCGCAATGCCACGATGATGCCACCAGCTACAGTCATAACTATCCCAATCTCTGTCCGCACACGTCTTCAAATAGGCCGACGATAAATATTAGAAAGGAAACGGTGATGGGGGGGAAAAAAACGGGAAGAAGATAAAGACAGCGAGCGCTATATCGAAAAAACCCAGATCTGTTTGCTGTGACCTGGTTGAGTAGAGCAGCATCTGCAACCCACATGAAATCTAAAAATACTCCCGCACCATTGACTGCTACTATGCTGTGGCCTCAGTAGGTAGATGAATCGCTGCGGGTATGGTGTGCTGGTGCTGGTGTGCTGGTGTGCATTTGATTAGTTTAGCTTCTGCTAATAATCCCATGTATCTTTTTCATTTGTTTTCATCCACAAATATGCTGGATGCAGGTTTTGTGTATCTTTTGCTGAGATGCAACAATTGCAGTATAGGTGGTGAACAACACTATGACGCTTTTAAGGAAATAGCTTTTAGCCCCATTTTGCCGCTGACTTGCATTCACCCCTTGTAAGTTTAAGTGTCTCATGACATTATGCCATTTGCCATATGCCATATGCCATATGCCAAATGGCAAGAAAATAAAAGTTTGACATGGCTGATATCATTATCATCATCAACAGGAAGATGAGTTGGATGCAGCAGCAACAATATCAGAAGTGGCTGCTAATGAGGAGCCACCAGTGTCCCTCAGGTACGTTGATTGTAGCTGAGTTAGTCTTCAGCTTGCTTGTGTATGACAGTGGTCTGTTTATATGTCATTCCAAAGAGGTAATAATGTTAATAAAAGACATAAATAAAATATATATTTGTACCGTAAGGACTGTGGCTTCATCCTCATTGCTACCACCACAATGCACTCTCAAAACTAAAACTAAAACTAACTTCTCTGGGAAGGTCACTTACATGTTCAAAAACATATAGGCAATCCATTTCCAGTCTAATTATGTGATGGTAAGTAGCCAAATACCTTTTTTAATTTAAAAACAGTTTTTTCCTTCCTCTGGTGAATTAAAATGCCTCCTTCAAGTAGTTGATGTTTACTTAATCTAAAGTCCTTATTATTCCTGATTAAACAGCAAAGTTTGCACAGGCTTTCTTACAAATACAGATATTTAACCAAAGGTGCCAACATTCACTTTAAGTTTGGATATTTACTCACATTTTGGATGGAAGTACTAACAGAATTATTAGACGACAGTAAACATTAGTTTATTTGCTATTTGTAGTTGCCTGTTTCATATCATGCTTGTAAGACTTTTACACTGAACAGGCCAAACGATAAAACTTACACTTGTATGTATATTTCTATAAAAAGTGTTTCAGTGTGATGCTATGATCAGATTTTCTTTTTACTGTCAATATCAACTCGTAATTATTCATATTATTCATAATAATCACATATAAAAATATGTTTATTGGATTGTTATTAACAGGTGGTCTGGTGCCTTTATTCATTTTCCATTTCAGTTTAAAGCCTCCCAATAGCCCAACCTGGATGATACCAGGGGCTTAATTTCCACACACACACACAAACAAACACACACACACAATCTGTTAAACACCTGCAACCCATATAACACACACACACTGTACAACACATTTAACCCATGTAACACATATCTCTCCACCCACACACACACACACACACTGTACAACACATACACACCATTTAACCCAAACACACACACATGCACACACAGTACAATATAACACCAACACACACACAATCTGCTAAGCACATTAAACCTATATAACACACACACGCACACACACACACACGCACACAAAATGTTATACAATTTAACCAATATAACACACACACACACACTCAAATATACACACACACACTGTGCAACACATATAACACGCATAATACACACACATAGTACACACACACAAAAACACACACACAAACACACACACACACACACACGCACTCCTCCCCTCCCGCACCTGCCCCACCACACAGGTGCGAGCGGGAGCGCGAGGCTCGAGCGGCTCCGCCAATTAGAATCACCGAGCGTGACCACGTGAACAAACCCCGTCGCCTGGATTCCCGTTGAGCGGTGAGCAGCTCGGACAGATCGGCGCTTCAGACACTGAGGGACGGCAGCAGAGCTCAGGTACGATGCAGAAGTATCTCCTCTCTCCGTCTCTTTCTCTTCTTTCTGTCCGTGCTGTGTCCGGACAGTGTGCGGGGACATGCGGGGGACATGCGGGGCTCGGAGGATGAAACGCATCGTCTGCCGCGGGTGGTCCCCTGCTCTCCTCCGGACAGGACGGAGCAGCATCACGGGCTCCGGTGGCTGCTGGTGCGCAGTGAAACTCACCCGCTCCTCCTTCCCTCCCTCCACCTCTCTCCCCCCCCCACCCTTCGTCTCTCGGCTATTGATAGTTGACAGAAGCCTCGTGTAATCCCTCGGCTGGTTTGGCTCACCGGCCGTTTGCGACGCAGGAATGTTGATTGAACTTTATTCTGCTTGGAGATTTGTCTGAATTGGTGACGCCCGCGCGGATTGATGGTGTGATGAAGGAGGAGAGGGGAGGGGGCTGAGGTGCAGGGGGATGGGGGTCTTCTTCTTTTTGGTGCTGCATGCAGCCTGCAGCCGAGCACAGGCAAGAAGCTTTTATTGCTGAATTATTTATAAGGCTGTCTGCTTCTCTTGGATGGAGAAGTCACGGTGAGGATGTAGGTTAGACCGGGCTCCCTCTAACCCTCATTAAGGAAATTAAATGTAGCCTGTGGCATCTTATTTAACTGCATGTTTGTTGTGTTAAAACTATTACAATAAGAAAAATGGAGATTGAAAACAGCGGTTGAATGTAAAGTAGAGACTGAGGTTCTTGTAGTCCATTCCGGAGGGAAATACTTATATATTTCCAAGTTGGGCTGTAGATTCAGATACGATCAACTAATAAATGACGATATGTTTTTATATAATACAATACTTGGAATGCAATATTTACAAATAACGAATCACTGTTCTTAATAGACCAAAATAATTAAAACCAGTTACAGGCCACCACCATTGACTGTAAATGAAGATGGAGAACCAGTCTCCACTGGAATTGAGGCCAAATTATCCCAGTTATCAGCGCTGCCATATGTTGCATTTGTAGTGGTAGAGATTTCGCGGGTAGCAAGATCTCACTCATACCCATTTTCGACCAATCATGAGTCAGCTGTCAATCGTGATGTTTAACTTATCAGAAACATAAACATCTGTTTGATAAGAACAATTCTAAAAATGATAGAAACCTTCTTTGAGAAAATGTGTAGGCCTACGTTGACCTTTGAGGTTTTGGAGCTATACTGCAGCCGGCCACCAGGTGGCGACCGAGACATTTTGGCTTCACTTTTCACCATTACACAAAATTAATCAAGAGCGAGACAGTGCCATCTATTTAACGTTGTCCTATGAGCTGCTGTCGCATGTCTCCCTTAGTGTACAAAACTTTACACCAACAACTATATCAGAGGATACATTTTACAACAACATATGTGGCAGTTTAATAGTGTCAGGTCCACATGGAACTATATAACTTTTGTAAACATTTGTGAAAATGGGCAATACAAATCTAATTGGATTTATTGATTGAGATGAATGTAAAAAATACAATTTGAAAAAAGATGATTATTTCCCCTTCAGTGGGTTTCTGCCTTATTACAGCCCCACTCCTCCAGAATGAACCGACCCTATCTGCGCATGCACTCGCTCTCTCCCTCTCTTTCTCCCCTCTCCCTTCTCTTGACCTCCCCCCCCTCTCTCTCTCTCTCTCTCTCTCTCTCTCTATTTCTCTCACCAGCCCCTCTCCCTCTCATTTTCTCTCACTCTCTCAATGACTCTCTGACCCTCTCTCTAACTATCTCTGTCTCTCTCTCCCTCACACTCTTTATCTCTCTCCACCACTTCCCCTTCTCTAGCTCTCTCTCTCTCTCCACCCCATCCCTCTCTCTCACTCTTTCTCTCTCTCCACCCCCTCCCTCCCTCTCTCTCTCTCTGACTCTCTCTAGCTCCCTCTCTCTCGGTAGCTCTCTCTCTCTCACTCGCTCTCTTCCTCATGTCCCGTGCAGACCAGTAGGCGGCTCCTCGCGCGCTCTCTGCTCTGAACCGTCTCGCGCTCCGCTGTCCCGGTTGTCAAGGCACCTTCGGTCTGTGACTGCAGCTCGCGCGGCGGTGACAGCTCCCACACCGGCTCCTGTCGGATTTTCTGTTCCGTCGTGTGGATGGATTTGTTTTCACTGGCGGACATTTAACCACCCAACACTGTAAGTCTGTTCACGTTTCATTTAAACCGAGTGTTTGTTCCTTGTATTTCCCCGCAGAGAGACAACACGCGGAGGCAGAAGTTCAACGTGTTAGTTCCCTCTTTCTTCGCTACTTTGCTTTCGCTTTTAAATAAAAGTGAAATAGGGAACTTTAACACGTGAGCAAACGGCCACTTTCCTTCAGCGCCTTGTTTTTCTGGAGTGTGTGTCGGTGTTAAACTGAAATAACCCCAGAGGAGCGACACGAGGAGACCGGACTCATCTTTAGCTCATCTTTCATAGCAGGTGTCTGGTAACCCACTTCCGCATTGGGGCTGTGAGATACCATCAACCCACTGAGCTCTATTGTTTAAGCCTAGATATCTCCCTCTCGACACACACATTCAAACCCGCGTTAAATGATCACTTGCAAGCGAAGGTATTCTTTATTGATCAGGCATTTCCCCCTCCCTCCCTCCCTCCCCCCCACCAATATGTGTTTTAAAGCAGTTCCCATCCTCGCTCCCTCTGTATGCAGCGCGCGTGCCTTTTGTTTCTGCGCCGTGCGTGTGATCCGTGTGAATGACACGCGGCTCCTCTCTCTCTCTCTCTCTCTCTCTTCCTGCTGAACCGGCTCGTTGACATACCTCAACACGAGCAAGGTTCGAAAGCCCAGAAACACCCGATTCCGGCCGAGAGGTCACACCGGTCACTATCAGGCCCTCGGTGTACAAAGGTCCCTTCACGGCCGCCTGCTCGGTATCATGTGCGATCTTGATGCTGAAGCGGCAGCATGGTGGGTCTCTGTTTTCTGTTTTGACAGACGGGCTAATTGAAGTGTGTCTGTGGTCCCCTGTATGGGGGCTTTATGCCTGGTGGTCCCCCCCTTGGGCCTGTTGCCTTTTGGTTATTCCTGTCCGCTCCGACCTGTTTATGTGTTTCAAAGTGCCCACTCGAACAACACCTGCCCCGGTTGGTTAGAAATGTAGGGTGCCTTTGTGTCAGTGCCCTGCCCTTATGGAACTCACCCTTCATGGGTAGAATTGATTTACCACTGACTTCTTTAAGTTGCGGCTTGTTGAAGCCACACAATGCTGCTCTTGTGCTGCTGAGCTGGACATGTGCTAGTACATCCATTTATTTGAGCGTCTTCTCGCAACGGATTGTGATGGAAAAATATCTTATGAGTGGATGGATTTGGTCAAAGAGAAAGTGTGTGTGAGTCTGAAGTCTACATTTAAGTGTGTATGCTTCAGGCCCCTATGAGCACTTACCCAGACTCGTTCTCCTAAGCGCTGACTTGGCAATGAACTCTCTATCAATATCGACAAAATAGGAGGAGAAGGAGGGAGAGCGAGTGAGATGCCGTTGCACGATCACAAAACACTTATTATATTTCTCTCCTCATTTCTCCCTATTCATGTGTGGACGGGGGTCTTAACTGTTTTTCTTGTTTCTTTTGTCTTATTGATTTGCATCCTCACCTACATGTGCGTGCCTTCATTTGCATGACAGTTTTTATCCCTTGACAGTGTGCGTTATTTGGTTATCTATCTGGAAATCTGATTCTAATTTGACATTTTGAGAAACTAGACCTATCCGACCAGAAATACAGGATCGTTTCCATTTAAAGTAGGGCTTTACTGCCCTATATTTAGTTTTTTTTTTCCCCCTAATAGCAAACAGGAGATTGAAGCACCTACAGTTGTTTCAATTGCTTCAGCGGATTGGAAATTTCACTAATGGAACTTCTTCGGGCCCAGGTACCCAGATTAAAGACAGAGGAGGAACAGGGAGCATGCAAGAGAAAGACAAACACGCTCTAACACAAACTCAGTGTAATAACAACATAGAATCACTGCCACAACCGGAAGCATCACAGATTTATGTTAAATTGTTGAGATCTTCTCGCCAAAGGACGTTTCTTTGTTTATTTCCAGTTCAGCTTTGTTTATTTCGCCTGTCTCAACGGGTTGTACAGTGTGTGTGTGTGTGTGTGTGTGTGTGTGTGTGTGTGTGTGTGTTTGTGTGTGTGTGTGTGTGTGTGTGTGTGTGTGTGTGTGTGTGTGTGTGTGTGTGTGTGTGTGTGTGTGTGTGTGTGTGTGTGTGTGTGTGTGTGTGTGTGTGTGTGTGTGTGTGTGTGTGTGTGTGTGTGTGTGTGTGTGTGTGTGTGTGTGTGTGTGTGTGTGTGTGTGTGTGTGTGTGTGTGTGTGTGTGGTGTGTCTGGAGCACCATCATGGTTCCTTGGCTGCCTGGGTTCTGTTTTATTTCATGTGCTGTTCTTGCTTTAAACTGTTTAAAATCCCACGACGCACAGTGGCAGTCTTGGGATGTCCCCCTCTCCAGCCACTGCCTCTGCAGCGTATGTGTATTCTGGTGCCCGGTGCCTATCAGCGAAACAGGAGTCTGCCCACCACTTCTCATATTCTCGCACACAGCAGCACATTTGGAGTCTCATCTGGCAAGGAAAAGTAGCCTTAATCCAATTGGCTGGATGGTTTAGTAAAAGCTGTCATAATTGGCTGATATGGCAGCCGGCTGCCAAGGTCCCAGTAAGCACAACAGGGAGTTGAGGAGAGTCCCAGTGGTGCTGTGGTGCAGGAGAGACTGAACAAAGGGCAGAGAGCAGGAGAGTGCACCACTGTTTTGATTATTCCTCCTCTTGGCAATATTTAAGGAGCCATCTGCAGTCTGCTGACTCAGATCTTTCCGATGACCGTATCTCATTTTCAACTGTGCTGTTTGTCACACACAAGCGCGCACAGACACACACACACACACGCATGTAAGTGCGCATGCAGACACACAACCACAGACACACTCACACACACACAGATGCACACAGACACAAACATGCAAACACACTCACCCCCTTCATTCCAAACGCAGTAAACGAGAATGGCTTTATCATACAAACATGTTTGAGGAAACATTTTCCAAACTGGCTACCGAACAAAGACATCGAAACAGGAATACTGCTGTTTGTGTTTGTGTGTCTGTGTGTGTGTGTGCGTGCATCACAAGAGGAAGAGTGATTCTTCGCGGTGAAAACAGCCTCTGCAGCCGTTCCTGTTTCCTTTCACCTCAGTGTGGAATCCAGGAAAGAGACAGAGACAAGAGATGAGAGAGAATGGGGGGGGAGAGAAAAGGGGGGAGACAGACAGTGACACAGACCGAGGCAGTGAGTGTGAGAGATGGCCATGTAAGGTTTCCTGCACCACAGCTTGCACCACTCCAGTCCACACAAACACTGAACCTGAGCTGAACTCTGCAGGGTTTCGTCCCTGCAGAGTTGCTGTTAACTTGAACTTTGACTTGGAGTGGCGGCGTTAAACAAAGGCAGCCTTCATCATAAGATGCATGAGGGAACTTACTGAAATAATAGGGAGCTCCGGAAGAATGGCTTGCATTCTCAAGTCAAAAACACAATAGCGCTGTAATTTCTAAATGTACTGTGTATGATGAGTTAATTTCGCCAAGCTCGTGGATATTTCAACAATAAGATTTAAAGTAAACCCTGTTCTTTAATGTCACGTATGCAGGTGACCTCGGAAGTTCTATTGTAACTTTGTCAAGAGATATACTTATTTAAGCTGCAGCAATTTTATTAGGAGGGTTGATGCATTTAAAATTGATCCGTAATCTATATGGAGTAATCTATATTTTTGTAGCACCTGAGTGAAAATATTTGCGTCTTATTTGGTTTAATATTAAGGGTCAATCATAAAATGAATGTAGAGGCAGAGTTTACACAAAGCTGTTCGATCTATGATACGCTGTTTTTCATAGAGTTTATTGAATTAGTCAGGCCAGTGCAGAGAAATTGACATGCTACAGGGTTTTTATCATCTTTGCTCTACACAGACATTTGAAAATCAAATATTGACACTTTTTTATTACAATGGAAATGCTCCAGATGGCATTGTAAACCCTTTTAATGTGGGTTCACACAGAATCCAGAAAAACAATCATCTTAATTTTGCTTAACACTAAAAATCTGGAAGCCGTAAACGATCCGATGGATGTCACACAAAGTCCTGCATGATCATATACACATAACAAACCTAATGTGGAAAATATCATAGGGTGAAGGGCATAATATTTATAGAGACAAGCGTGCAGAAGTCCACTGTCTGTATCTGTATCCTTATTTCATTTGCTGATATGATGATGATACATTTACCAGGAACGATAGAGTGACAAGCATGAAGGTGAGAAGAGTGAAGAATGGTCCTTTTCAGTGCATTGGTGGGTTTCAATTTTTTTGTCAGCAGTACCACTGCAGCTATTTCTACACTAATTATGATTCATATTAATAGGCTGATAAAACGACGTATTTAATATTTAAGCACACGGCGAGACAGTGAACATACAGCAGAATAAGACTGGAATATTGGAGACCGAGGTGATGCTAACCGACAGGGAAGAAGACTGGGATTAAGAAGTGGCACAGTGGCACAGACAGATCCAAAGATTCAACAAACCAATTATTCATATCCAGATTTGTTGACTTTCAGTTCTTATCCTTGCAGTCACCACGTACTGCATTTATTCACACACATTTTACTTCTAAGGAGAAATGTGTTTTTTATCGATGCAAAGAAGGAGAGGAATGAATGAAGGTTGTATAAAAGGATTCAGTTATATAATGTGTGACAGTAAAGCCATTTCTCTTTCACTGTTAAAATATGTCATCATCATTCAAAAAGGGCTTTTTGTTTTCTTTTCCCTTAAAGATCTTAAACAAGATAGAGCTGTTCACAGTAGCAGAGTATTTCTAAGACTAAGTATCACTGCACCTTCGAAGTCCATACATAATCAGCACTATGATCAGAAAGTGGATTTATCTGGCTTCAGAAGTATTATAACATGCACTAACACACATTCATGTGGAGGCACAGAAGGAGTGAAAGAATTCAGTTTGACAGATATGAGGGGCCCATCTGCTCTATCACTCAACTATGACTCACAGTGTGTCACCTCTTTTCCTTCTACAGACACACACAGGTCTATAAATCAGATCTATAGAATAAACGATTAACAGAATCAAATCATGTTTTTAGAACTAACATATATAACATAAATGATTTAGCAGTTCATACAAATTGAGGGCTGCTTGTTCATCACAATGTAAAGCAGGTTGTTCATGAGCTTCATCTGTCATTGTTTGGTTTCTCCATTCATCTCTTGTATTATTAACATCAGGCTGAGCAGATGAAGACCAGTTGGCTTCGCTCTTCGTTAATAAATATGAAAGACAATTCCAGCTCTAGTTGTAGGTTTGTATTGTCTATTTCTGGTTGATGTCGGTGCCTTGGGAAAACATAATCCGGCTCAATCCGCCTGTGCAAAATATTGATGGATTGATGGCAGGCAGAAAGGCAAAGCTGAGGATTATAAAAGGAGAAAAAAATGGCTATTCAGGGGTGACCCTGCTGCTGAATGTTTAGGGTTCAATCCACATAGGCTCAAAGGTCTTGAGAAACAGATCCCTGCTTCCAATCTTGCTGTGCCGGACCATTTACTGTCTTTCTTCTCTGTCATCCCATTTCCTCTCTCTTCACTATTTCTCTAAAAAAATTGCCAGTCAGAATTTCTTTTTTCTCTGACACATAACCCATATAGGCTGCTATCTGTCAGCGTGTGATATAGAGAAATGCTGAAACACATCATACCTGGTTTCTCACTCAACCTGACCTGAATAAAAAATCACCAGAAAACAGACACAGCAGCAGCATCTTTCAACCTTGCAGTTTTAAAACCATGTGAAATACCATCTACAAAAGAGCAATCTATAACATGCATTTGTTCTGCTTTGATAAGAATCTATCAGATAAAGCCCGGGGATCCATTTTGAGTCCTGCACCACAGTTTTGACAACTCAGACAATACTTAAAAAGCAGCATTGCATCTCTGGAGAAATAAGATAAAAATATACTTCACTTAAAAGCTATTAAAAACTATCTCCCATGATGCCTTTGCTTGGTCTGTGCACATGTGTGCCTTAAAGCAATATTTTCTCTCCTACTACGATGACCCACTGACCGGTGTTAGCAGATTAATTGCTGCTTTAATGTTAAGCTGTGGCATATCACCCCGTAATTGGTAATGGAGATTATCAGGGAGATGTTTTGTGAGCGTGTGTGTGTGTGTGTGTGTGGTGCGTGTGTGTGTTCTCTGATTTCTTTATCTGATTAGGACGTTCATCTAGTAAAGTAGGATTTATGGGATTGTGGTCTCAGCCCTCTGCACACCACGCACCTCAGGATCACTGTTAAAACAGAAAGACTATCTCTTGAGCGCTCAATGTCATTGAAATAATCATATTGTATAATGTGGTGGATCTACAGTTACATATACCTCACTTCTTTTTCAAGGCTTGGGCTTAAAACTATGAGATGAAATAACAAAATACTAAACAGTTTATTGTTGTTATATATGGAATTAAGTCTTTATTGTAGACTCGTAAGATCGGTTTGAGTATTTGTGCAACTTCATGGACAGAAACAGAGATACCTTAGTAATGAATACACACATATACTGTACTTGTGTCGTATGTCTCAAAGCTACCGAGGCATATCCACCCATGCTTGTTGTTCTTGCTGGGAGGAAGGGGATAAAAAGCAGGGTGGGCAACAGAGCAGCAAGCTCTACTGTGACACACACACACACACACAGACACACACACAACGTAAGAGAAACGCCGACTTGCAGGGAAGCTTCACCACATTTCTCCTTCTGGAGCCACATCATCGTCTCACTCCAGCACACACATCAGTGTCAGCCTGACTTGCGTATGCGGAGCCACCACACAGGCAGCTGCCTATGTCTGTGCGTGTCTGTTTGTGTGCTTATAGTTGTGAAAGGTAAAGGAAGGATCGTAGAGCAACAGATGTGTATGCAAAATTGACTTTGCATGTGTGCATCTGCATATTTGTTCTTGAATAAGCCATCTCCCTGCCTGTTTGGTCTAAACAGTCTTGGTTGCTGGCTTATAGCACGCGGCTTGTACTTGTGATAATATTGATAAACAGAGCTCTGTATGTATGCAGTAATTTAAGAGCAATGCAATGTATTTACTGCTTTCCATTTGTTGTGTGAGCTAAATCCATGCCACTGTGGACTCTACCTTATATTGGAATACAGAAATGTTGTGCTGTTCCAACGCACTGGCTTTTCATCCCCATCTCATTAGAGCGACAACCCAGCAGCTCCCAAACAGCTCTCTCCAAACACTCTCTCTTGCCAGCACAAAAAAAAACTCAGAAAAACACAGAAAAGCCGCCATGCTGGCTAGGACATGCAGATTGTGCCTCTCAAACAGACTTGGCTGAAACATGTAGGTGATGTGTGGCTTGGATAAGTGAGAACTCATGACTAAGAATTGAGGGCGTTTTCACACCTGAAAGTTCAGACTGTGGTCTGAACCAAGGTTCATGTCTTTATTACGTTGTTAACATCCAGTTAGTTTTGTTTTCACATTGAAAGTTTGAGAGTAGATTAAAGACTTCG
Organism: Platichthys flesus; assembly: GCF_949316205.1. Lineage (NCBI taxonomy): Eukaryota > Metazoa > Chordata > Actinopteri > Pleuronectiformes > Pleuronectidae > Platichthys > Platichthys flesus. The sequence continues at coordinate 7,201,157 of NC_084963.1, forward strand.
ATTTGACGAATGTCCTGGCTGCATCGACCTATACTAGACACTGATTGGTTTTGTGAAGGTTGTGTGTCATTGAAAAAAGTAGTCTTTCTGTTAGAATTGAGCAATTACCAAAGTTCTAACTATATGGTATTACTTCCGGCAAAATTAACGTCTTCGTCATTCAAATATCATATCGTCAGAGTGATTAACAATAAGTTTGAAAGTCCGAACACTCAAAATAGTGTTTTCACACTGCACTGAACCGAGCCATGGTTTATTTTGATCCAGACCGAGAACACCTCTTTTGAATGGACTAGATTTTTGTCCTTTGGGCTAGAGTCTATACCGTTGTCTCAACAAGGCAGGTTTGAAAGCACCTTAAAAACCGATGAGCAACATAGCAAACAGGCGTCAGTCTCTGCAGCACCATCAGCCACAGGAACCTCTTACACTAGTTATTCTTCTCAGCTTTCAGGCTGAGTGAGCGTGGGCCTGACGTTGTGGTTATCAAGTGGGCACCTTCCTTCGAAAATGGCTCATTGAGTAAGAGACACGACACCTCAAGAAGGCTGAAGAGTCTTTCCCAGCAGGGCCGCTTACACCCCTCTCAGTTTCCAGCCCCATACACTCAGCCCCACTGCACTGATGTCTTGTCAAGATCTTGTGGTGTGAGCTCTTCTGGCAGAAAGCTCTGACAGATTTCAGTTCAGCCTGTGGAACAAGCAGCCAGGCTCTGTTAAGAAGACTCAGCTCATGAGTGATTAAAAAATGAGTTCTGATAAAGCACTGGCATATAATCTCATTGATAATAATAATATAAAGTCATTATTATTATCAATGAGATTATATCTTAAAAGAGCAGTCAGTGTCAAGCTGCTAAACAGACATAATAAGATGTGGTGCTGCATGCTATACAAGCTTGTGTTAGGAACGTGATTCTGACTTACGCCCCTACACATTGTTATAAGTCAGTTGTCTGAACCTAAATATTGAGGCTCTCCTCTCCACATGGTTTCATCTGAATCATTGTACTCTGTGAGCAGACTGATCATGATATGATGTCATGGTATAGTGTGAGGTACAATATATGTTTGAAACACTGAACGTGGTCTGTTTGATCCAAATGTGGATCCTCTACAGCGACAGAAGCTGCTGGCGAGTCTGTTTACGATGATGTTTTGCTCAGATCTGTTTTTAACTCCTTAGAAGTTTGCTGTATTTTATATTTCGTTAGAGAAGTTTGCTCTCCGTGGTGCTGAACTTCAGAAGTGAGTAATGATTGTCTGCTTGGCAAACAAGATTTTTTTGTTATTAAAGCCAGGCAGTTATTAATATGTGTATATGTGTATATTATTGGCTTTTTTTGTGTGTGTCTGCCTCTCCCTGCTGCACACACACAGTTTTTCTCCACACCGTGTAGTGTTTAGAACACACGTCTTTCTCAGGGCGACTTTGATGTGCCATGGTAACTGCCAAGTTGAATCTTACCTATGGCCACAACCTCCACCTTATCTGAAATATCCTGTGTATTGAATGATTGTTTTGGTTTGTTTTGGTGTTGTAATTGTAAGCATTTGTGAGTTCTTTTCTCAGTATCTTGTGTTGCAATGACAATTATTTATAGCTACTAAATACAGGTGAGAAACAAGCTGGAATAAGTACCTCATCAACAATGTGGTTATGCTTAAGGTTGAATAAAGTATTAAATGTTTTCAATTCAGATTTACAATATGTAACTTGAGGTTTGTTGTGGTGCATCTGTGAGCCATCCACCCCCCAGTGCCTGCAACTATTATTCTAAATCTCTTATACACTCAGAGATTTTGTTATTAAAGTGTCTCCATTGAGGATCTTATTGGAAAATGTGCTGTATATACATTTTTTCTACTTTTTGCTGTGTGGGACAGAAGGTTTGAGATGTGTCCTCTGCATCCACTATTGTTGTCTTTAATGTCATTGAGTTCGTGATTTAAATGGATTTAGTGGAGCGTCCACACAACACAAACTTAACATTAAATATTAATGCCTTAACTTTCAAATGATGTTTTGTGTTGAGGAGAGGGCGAAATTCCAACCTGGTTTACGATAAATAAGGAAGAGGTGGGGGCAACGATGCAGGTCGATGCTAATTGGTAATCGATGCCAGGTTTTATTGTCTCTTTGTGATAAGTAGCTGAATGGTAACGAGAGGGTGCAGCCCACAAAGAGAGAAGCAGCGCATGACTTTCAGGATTGACAGGGGCCAGAAGCAAAAATACCAAGTGTGGAAATGGGTAGTCTGAGCTACTTCCCTTTCCCGGCAGAGCTGTGTGCCCATCAGGTGGGGGGGTGGGGGGGGGATCATCTCCTCTGAGACCTGTCTGTTACAGGATGCCAAAGAGCAAGGCGTGTTACTGCAGAGTTAATGGACCGACCCAAACAACTAGCTAAGTTGAGGGGCGAGTTATTTTCTAAATTAAATTAAATGTGCATGAAGAAGAGATCAGCACGGTCACAGGAGGGGTTTTTCACTGGCTCTATTCCCAGATCAGGAATTCAGCTCCCAGTTTAGACCCAATTATTTCTTAGTCTGGCATACTGGGATGATGGACAAATCGTGGAAACAAGCGGGACAACGTTTTTTATTCAATAGATTTCCATCGGTATATATTCCTCAAAGAGGATGAACCTGTGTGTGTGAAGAGTAGTACTACCTGCAGCTTGTACTGTGGTGTGTGCTTTATGATGATGTCAGCACTTCACTGGTCTGCACTGGCACACTACTGGTACAGTGCCAGATCTACTGTCGCCTTTGAGTGCAGCTTATAGTCATGATTTCCTGTTTGCCACTCTATTAGCTGAATTATGTCGAGTGCAGTTATGCAGCAGCCAACAGTTTGAAATGCATTTACTGCTTTGTCTTGTTGTGTGTATTTTGTGTTTGTGTGTAGGTAAACCACACACAGGTGCAAACAGAATAACTGTTGCTATATGATAAACAGGACGTCCATGTTCCCTTTACTCATGAGGTTTAGCCACTGTCCCTCCTGTGTAATATAAACCTAATTTCAAACCATTTGGTCACTTCAGCACTTCTGCATAACATTTACCTCTAGTCTGACTTTATCTGGGGATTCTGTCTCTGCTGTTCTCTTATCTGCATCTCATGCAAAGTTATTTCAGGTAAATGCTCACACACAGGTCTGTATGACCGAGTGTAGAATGTGGCTCAGTCAGGTGTGTTACGATGTTTTTTTAGAGAGCAAAGCTTCAGTAAAGGAAAAGGCTTTTGAATCTGCTAGCCTCCTGCTCAGTTGTAAAATGGCTTTATTGTTTTAATGCTTATGGACCTTAAACCTTTTTATTATTAGTGGATTCAGAACAATGCACACCATTGTTTTCTGTCAGAAACATACAACACTTGGTAGATACACATGGGTGAATAAAAATGATCATGGACACACTAACATACATTTAATTGCAAGAAAAGAGAAACAAAGACTTACTACTTTCTGTGTATTTTGTGTTCATGTTAAAAACCTGAGCTGTATTTTATATTTTGTAGATTCTCTTCCATATAATGTCATGACCTCAGCTCACACACAATCTAACAATGTTCTGTTTTTCCGCTTACACTCACACAGAAGGCTCACAGAAGCCTCACTATATAATGCTTTCTCTCAGTGACCCTGAGTGACTGTTTGCTGTCAAAGATCTGCTGCAGAAACACTGCACTACAGTGTTTCTGCAGTTAAAGGCCCCCAGATGACAAGGATAATACTGTGTTTTATGTTTCAATTGGACACACTAAATTTAGTGTTTGGGCCCTGCGTTAAAAATACTGCAGTGTACCACTGCAACCATTAAAAACAGGAGAGAACCAAGTAAATACTGTGAGATATTTATCTTCGTCTCTTCCACACGGATGTAAATGTTCCAACACCCTGTGCCGCCCCTGTCACCATCACATGTACGCTCCAGTACGCAGAGTGGTGTAGGGTGATTTACTGTAGATGTAAAAACATGGAGCCCTGTCGGACTGCAGCAGAGCTTTACATATGCCACAGTCAGCTCAGGCTATTTCTGTTGCCCCTAGTCAGCCAGCCAAGAAACAGCCCTGCCCATTTTGGACCAGTCCTTCAGGTTAATCCATTTAGACCTTGTGTCCTTAATCATTTTAAGCCCTGCAATAATTTTCAGTAAATTTAGCTCTCACACACGTTAAAGCATGCTTGTATGTTGTGGTCACGTATATGAATTCATACAGGAGAGTGCGTAATTTAGGATAATTATATTTCTGCAGTTTGGTCAGGAAGACTTTGTAATGATGTGTTTCATGCATTAAAAAAGTATACAGGTAAAACTAATTTATCTCATTTTGAATGGGAATGAAATATTAATGACTCCACCTGACCCCTATCCATAAAAAAATTAAGGTTTTCTGAAGGATCACCAATATTTTCCTACAATAAATATGTCACAACAATACGTCACCTATTCTGCCTGTGTATTTCAATGTATGAGCTCACCTAAAACAAGAGAGAAAGGTAAATCCTACAGCGTATTTATTCTGCAATAAATCAACTTTCTCTAGAAGGTTATTTGCATGACCCCCAGTTTCACATTATTCTTTTATCTTTGCCTAAATAATGTCATGCTCACTATTCCGATCCAAAAGAAAATACACAGGTGGGAAATTCCCCATTGCATTGATGCTCCAGTATTTATTTGTCTTTCAGATGTATGGCTGTGGCTAATGCACGTGCAGCTAGTGCAGAACATACAGAAGCTTGATTAATAGTCAGCATAATAGTTAGTATGCTTACAGCATTCTTCATCAATAAAGATTTTAATTACTGCTCAGAACTGCTGACCCGCACAAATCGTATGGTTTATGGGTTTAGTCTTATAGCTGCAGCGGGGGCCGGGGCAACAGTGAAATCCCAGAAACACAGTAGACCATGAAACATGTGGTTTATGGGATTACATTTTGTAGATTAAAAACCTGCAAGAGGGAAACTTAGAAAGAGCTCCAGCATTTATTTTCTTACAATGTTTCCAGGGAACACATAGAGTAGTTTTCATTCTATCATATGACAGACAGGTACAATCGGAGATATGATAGATTTGATGGAATAGGAAAGCAACAAAGGTTTTGAGAGAAATTAAAAAAGTGCTAAATGATCAAACAAAAGGTGAACGGTGATAATACGTAAAAAAAATGAGAATCGATAAAAAAGGGAATAAGTTCAAAGAAAAGAGTAAACAAAGAGCATGTGACCAAACATATTATCCAAATGATCTGTGTCGTATTAGTTACCTCTGCTAAGGAGGTTATGTTTTCACCCCTGTCTGTTAGTTTTTTAAGCAAGATCACACAAAAGCGACTGGACAGATTTCCTTGAAACTAAGTGGAAGGATGTGGTTTGTGTCAGGAAAGAACCGATTCCCTTTTGGTGCGGATCCAGCAATTTATTTTTCACTTTCTTCACCATTAGATTGAAAAATGTCCACAGTTTTGCCAGAGAACAGGTCTTGATAATAAAAATAGGCACATTTAGGGAACTGAGATATGAGTGGGTGTTGAATTTGTTGCAGCTTGATTGAATTTAAGGGCACGGTTTGGCCTCAGCTGAGGAATGTGTTCGACTGAGGGGCGTTCTAATTCAACATGTGTCAAATTGATGGGTGATTAGATGGTATTTAGCTGATAGACTGACTGGTAATGTTTTACTCACTGAGTTGTATTCACCTTGGGATGACATATTTCAAAAGAGTGTATTTACAGTGACAGAGTCAAGGCTGAATGCAAGAGCGGACCTCAGTGAGAGAAAGAGAGAGAGAGGGAAGTGTGTGCAACGAAGCAGAGGCTTTGTTTATTAGAAGAGGAAGGAAAGAAGGGGGGTGTAAACAAAGGAAAGGGGGGGATGAAGATATACAGGAGGGTGGGGTGGAAAGAACGTACCATTAGAAGGATTGATGGATGGATGAACAGACACATGGCGTGGACATGAGATGCCTCCCAGCATTCACAGCCTGAGGTGAGAGAGACTGACTTCTGCTTCACACTGATTCCACAGACTGAATCAATGTGATACCTCTCTCCCTCTCTCTCTCTCGTCTCCCTCTACTCACTTACTCCATCTCTCTCTCGCTCTCTGGGAATTCTCTGACCCAGTTAGCTCCTCCACCAGGCAGCAACAGAGTTATTTTTACATATTAACAGGAGACAATACTTTGTCCTCTGCCTGTCCTCCCCTCCTCCGTATCCATCCCCTCTTCTCTTCCTCCATCTTAGCTGCTCCCGTCCTTTTCCCTTCTCGCTATCCGGCGCTTCTTCTCCTCGTTTCTGTGCAGGCTTTGATCGTTTGTGCTCCAGTAGAGATGTGAAGATTCATCAGCTCCCTCCTCCGCTCGGTTCAGGATACAGGCTGACAGTAATTTGAGGAAAATCTGAGGGGAAAATGGAAAAAAAGCAAATCATTAAAACGTACTTTGACAGACAGTGAATAACTATTATTTTAAGATCCCAGTTATTATTATATCATTCATGTGGAACTTGAGTTTATTTGGTGTTGCTGTAGCTGGTGCAGCAGCTCAGTCGAGATGGAAGAGCTGCGTTTTCCAACTTTACAAAAATGCATTGGATGAAATTGTGGGTCGTCCATTTAGATGGGATGTCTGATGTTCCTTTAGAGCTGTATTAGATGTATGCATGTTGTACGTTTTTTTAAACAAGTAACCAACAAAAGGCATCTGGAAATTGTGTCTAACACGTTGATCGGCTTCAGATGCTCAGAAATTAAGGTTTTTGTGAATGTGGGAATTTTTTCTGGGCAGTATATCCATTCATCTATACCACTTAGCCTTTTAGAGGTGCGGGGGAGCTGGGGCCAATCCCAGCTGACATTGGGCGATGGGCAGGATGCAACCTGGACAGGTCGCCATTAATCCAACCCTAATCTGCATGTCTTTGGACTTCGGGAGAAACCAGAGAAACCCCATGCAAACACGATTAGATCATACACACTCCACACAGAATGGAAGGATTTAAACCGGGAACCTTCTTGATGTGATGTGAATAATATGTATGTAAATAAATAACAAATTAATGTAAATATAATGGCTGAGAATAATTTTAGATCAGTTTATAATTGGATTTTCCCAAAAACTCATTCTCAGGGAAAGCGATCAAAGGTTCATCAGTGCTAAATATGAAACCACCAGAATAAAGAACAGTAGTAGTTTCTTATATTAATTTTTATAACTTGAATAAATGAAAAGAACACATTTTTTCCTCAACTTGTAAACCTCCCCTCTCCTTCTCCTCTACTCTCCTCTGCTCTGCTCCCCTTTCCTTTCCTCTCCTCCCCTCTTCTCTCCTTTGCTCTCCTCTCCTCTGCCCTGCCCTCCTTTCCCCCCTCTCCTCCCCAGAGAGTAAAGGGACAGAGAGTGGTTTCAGGTGTAGACAGGTCATCGATTCTCTACCTAATGATGATGGATGGCAGGGCTGCAGAGAGCGAGAACAGGGAGAAAAGTGGAGCGATGCAGGGAGATAAAGAAATAGCAGAGTAAGAGGGAACTGTGTTTATATTTGTCCGCTGGCGGGCAGATGGTGAGAGTTTTAGTGAGATGTTGATCCTCAAGTGTTTCTATCATTCTTGTCATCTACGTCAGAGCATGCGCACACACACACACACACACACACACACACACACACACACACACACACACACACACACACACACACACACACACAATACGCAATTCCATATCATTCAATCCTGGACTTTTCTACCCTGTAATAGAAGTAGGAGAAGACAAAGCAGACAAAATCCTAGGATGCACAGGTGCAGAATAAATACAGGTAGGAAAGAACAGAAGAGAGTAATATAAAATAAAAACTATGCTAGAACAATTCAACACAATGACACACAAACTTACAGCAGTGCACATAGTCAATGCAGTCAGTGCATCACCCTGGGATGTGAGAGTAAATACAAGATATTGTTTGCAGTAAGGCTACAGCTATAATTACTTAATTATCACTCTAGAGCTTGAATATAAAAAGAGAAAGCTCATTAAAGATTCCTAGTGTCTAGGGTGACGTTTTTTTTAAATCGCTCATTTAAAACCTTAAAACGTTAATGTGTAATATTTAGATAAAACACAATAAGAAGCACTAAATCCTATACCATCGAGCAGTAAGTAAGATTACACTGACTGAGAAATGATCTCAGTTTCTTTTGCATTCAGTTGTAAAATGTTAGTTTTTTTCCCCACAGATGATGGAGCACAGTTCATTCTCTTCATAATATAGAGTTCAGGATATTTTTCTTTAGACATTGTTTCAGTTCTTTATGGGAATAGGGGGGGGGGTTCACAAGCAATTTCACAACGACTCACCTCTCCGCCGTCTCACACATTCCCAACTCGGATGTCCAGTAAGGGTGTGAATGAAAGCTTGCCAGATAGGAAGTGTTAAGACCCCATGTGGTGGGGTTACCACTCAGACACACACACACACACACACTCACACGTATACACACACTGACACTGAAGTCTCACCCTTCCCGAAGTACTGACAAGGAGGCAGGCAGGTTGCTATGGCAACCCCCGATAGAGGGGAAGTGATTGGGCAAGACTTGAATTTGTTAAGAGCTACTGTATGGAGCCTAGGGCAAAAGACTTAGTCAGTCTTTCTCATTGAGGGTTTGTGTGCTCGTGTGCATTGATAGAAGTGTGGGTGAGAGGAACACAAGCGGTCGACCCCTCCCGTCATTTTCTGTTTTAACACTCTGTCAGTTGTCAGGCTGATGTGATAGATCTGGGCGAGCACCACACTTACTCACTGCAGCACAGACTATAAACCAGGATAAAAAGACAACTGGACGCGTATACTAGGAATGACAGGGTGTACAGGGAGATGCAAAGCCATGACGTGAAAAAGAGCATCTAATCAGCCAACGTGTCACTGGAAGGCAAACATTACTCTGCCTTTAGAGAACTCCTCGACTCGATGTTGTGTTGGTGTCTTTAAGAATTCTGACACACTTGTGTGTCTTTGCCTGTAAGAACTGCCGGCTCTGTTTTCACTTGTGCCTCCACTTTGCAGATTTCATGAAATCTATATCACAAGAAAATGATCAGACTGATCTGCTGAGATACTTAATACAACTGGAGATTTAACACATATTTTACTAAGCTCAATCCATCCCTCTGTGTGTAACCTTCAGGCACAATGGATGCTTGCTGTTGCTGGTTCACAGTTTGGATAGACTCAGACCATGGAGCTGAAGCCACAGAAATACTGCAGAACTATTCAAGTTTTTAGAAAACCGTAAAATTACGATATGATTTGTTCAACCTGTAATACAAATGATGCATTGAGACAAAATAATGATTAAATTACAGCTGCAACATATTTAGTAATCATGAATTATCTTGATTATTTGTTTAATCATGATCAAAATATGCGGGAAATTGACATCTACATTGCTTTATGATGATTGTCGGAGAATCAGGTAAGTTTATTATCACACGAGACAAAGCTAAACAGAAAGTCCTTACGCTTGAGGAGCAGGAACCAATAAATGTTTAAGGGCCAGAATAAAGTTATTATTGATCGATTATCAAAATATCCATCCATTACCCATCCATTATATACTAGCCTAGGGCTGGAGCCAATTCCAGCAGACACTGGGCGAGAGGCAAGGTTTAATCCATCACAGGGCCAACACACAGCGACAGACAACTATTCACAGTCACACCTACAGAACAATTAGAGTGGGGAAGATTCTGTGAAGCTGGAGTACCGGTAGTAAACCCATGCATACATGAGGAGAACATGGAAACTTCACACGGACAAGCTGCAGCTATAGCCGTCAGTTTCAAACCCTCAATCCTATCCTCTGCACCAGAATCATTTGCCTGCATACTCAGTTGTTAGATGCTATTTGCCCAATAATCAATTATATTTTAAACTCTAGATTATACACTACACTGTAAAATCCAATAGCTGCCCTGACATACATTTATTAGTTAACTTTACTAGGTTATCAACAATATGCACTTATGACTGGTATTTATCAAGTAAGAGTTACTTGCATGGTGAAAAACGCAAAATACTTAGTGTTTAGAGTGAAGATTACTTTATTTAGAGTTATGCTCACTCGCAACAATAAGTAGCCAACACAGTCTCACTCCCACTGCGCATTCAAAGAAGAAGAAGAAGTGTGCATGCGCAGTAGCAACATTCAGTCTCTCCCGCTCGCCAGTCCAGCACACAGGCCGGGGCACCGAGGGCAGCCTGCTGACTCGACTTTTGCGCCGTCTTGTTTATTCTTTTGAAAAATAATAAGGTAAGTTATCAAGCAAGTGTTTCTGTTAATATGTTTGAATTACTGCTACGACTGTTAGCGTTCGCTAGCTAGCGCTAGCGCTAGCGTTAGCGTTCGCTAGCTAGCGTTAGCGTTCGCTAGCTAGCGTTAGCCCTAACCCTAATTTTTAAATCATGACCTCTACCTATGATATTTAAAAAGAAATCTTAAGACATCATTTTAGCCTGAATTTTAAGCAATGTGCCTCCATTATTAGTTGATTTTGCCTAATGCTATCTTAATTTTTGTGCCCTTGCTCACCTGTGGTTTTTGTTTTTGTTGCAGTGTCTTTCTATCACGTGCAGCACATTGGGTGTAGACATGTGCTATATAAATTAAGATTGATTAATTACATGAATACCTTTGAGGTCTAATAAAATTAAAATGTTACACTTTCATATTTTTCCATCCGCTCCCATTCTAAACTGCTGTGCCAATGTGAGGACAGAGAACTACTTCATAATAGGAGCAAAATCTGATAATTTTTTTGACCAAAATTATTAGGAAACTATAGCCCAAGGTTGGATTTGCCTGACCTTGTACTTTATTATTAAAAACAGGTTCCTGTAATACCAGTGTTAAGTATGCACATATTAAGGAACGTGTCAGTAATCTACAAACCACAACATCAGTGGAACTTCCTTGTAACTACAATATTTTTCTCTTTCAGAACAAGTGCTCAGAGCTATTGAAGAGCTGCTTTGACAACGTGGGCCCACTGCACTGGAGGTGAGATGCCAGTAGTTTATATTATGGGGGACATTTCATCTTAAAAAATCCAAAAAACTTCTTGTGAGCCATAATCCATATGTCCAGAACCAGCGTCATGTAAATTTATGTGCAAAAGTTGCCATTTAATATATGTTTACAGGCTAAATCCGTCTGTATGCTGTTAGCTTTTAGGCACACGTGCACGAGCAGTCATTTTGTAATTTTGCATGTTGCGGGTTCCGGACATATGGATTATGGCTCATGAGAAGTTTGGAGGGTTTTAAACCTTTTTTGGGGGTACTTTTATTCGGTTTTGCCTGTGCTTACAGCAGACATCCATTGTTTGGAAAAATACAGGAAGCTGTTTCCCCGTGGAGCTCCAGCAGTGCTTAGAGGGCTAAAAAACCTTCACCTGACATCTTATCAGCAAGGGGGTGAGTAGATGATGACCGTATTTTCATTTTTGGGTGAACTATTCCTTTAAGGAGTTATAACCACCAGCAGTAGAACAGTTTTTGACAAAGTGCTGCACCTTAATTAGATTAAATTGAGAGACTATTCTTACTTATAATCTCCTTTGAAAATATTTCTTGCAGATGCTTTGGAACTGTAAGCAGTGCCTCTTTTCCGCAGACAAAAGAGGACAGTTGTTAAAACACTGTCGCCTAAAACATGGAGGTTTTACTGTAGCTTTTAAATGCTGCATTATCTATAGCTGAATTTGTTCATCATCCACTTCTAGAAACCAGATGTGACAGCGGTACGCACCGTTGTACTCCGAGGCCTCCCTGTTCTACTTGGTTATGACCCCAGTGACTTCTACAACACCTGCTTCGTAAATTTTCATAGGAGCATCTTAAAGGAGCACACACAGTTATGGGGAAATTTGATTTGTATTTACCAGTGTCTCAATTAGAGTGAGATAAAAAAACAAAAAAAACGTAATACTGAATATATCCATGAGTTCAGTACAAACATTGGCATGGGCTGCTTGCTGACTGACAGTTTGATGTCTACCAGAAGGGTGAAGTTACCAGCCTAACTCCTGTGAAGTGAGAGGAATACCTTTGATCTCCAAAACTGAGTTATTTAAGTACAAGACCTTGTAGATATTCTTTTTTGTGGTTTCTGTTTTATTTTGAATGATGCAGTGGAGAGAAACAGTAAATCCAGGGGGAGGGAGAGGGGATAACATGCAGCAAATGGCCCAGGACAGATTCAAACCTGGGGTCGCTGTGCTAAGGACACAGTAGGAGATGTGTCCCCCAGCAGTCTAAGCCTATAGCAGCGTAGCTATAAAATGGTTAAGGGCTACCTGAACCAGCCCTAACTAAAAGCTCTGTCATAGAGGAAGGTTTTAAGCCTGGACTTAAATGTAGAGAGAGTGTCTGCCTCTCTGACCCATTGAGAGAGCTGACTCCACAGTCACTATCAAATAAAGCAGAAATGCCTCAAAAAAATCTTAAATGTTTTCAACTTAGCTTAGCGCAAATCATGGCAGTGAATATTTTGTTCACTTTTACCGAGTATGCCACTGACTTCTATCCACTGCCATTGTTTGCGCTGAGCTAAGCCGTGATGTTAAGAGCTGAAAGCCAGCTACTGGATGTACAGACACAAAAAAGGTATTGATCATGTTGTCTCACTATGAAAATGATAGAGAAAGTATTCCTTTAATGCACAAGGCTGGAAGGCAGTGTCGGGCAGGACACAACAACTGCCAACAACATTTCCCTGTTGCAATGTAATGTTTTTGTTTGGTTTCATCACAGGATTGTGACACTGATGAGACCTGGGTAAAAGTATCTGTCGGGGTGCTGACTGTTCTCCCTGAAGATCTGCAACTCCTTCCAAATCAGCTCCACCTTCACCCAATGTCTACTGCCATCATTGTTGAGGGAGGTATTGTAATGGATGAACTCCAGAACCTACCTGAGGCACTTTGCCTTTTGTTTGGAATGTCATACGCTTTGCATTTAGACTACCCTAAAGCCATGAAAAACACTTTCTGCTTCATTCAAAGAGTGATGCTTGGCTTGGGAGAGGACAAACTCCCACCAAAATTGCAAAGTCTTAAAAAACTCTTGTTGAGTTAGAATGCAAATGTACGAGTGGATTTAGTTGTTTTTTATTGTTCACTAAATTAACACACTCCACTCAAATTGTCAGCCCATGGGTTCATCAGCAAGTATAGAGGCTGTACATGTATGTATATTCATTCACATGTATGTGAGATCCATTGCCAGTTATTACCCTGTCAGGTTTTTGCGCTCATTGAGTAAAGCCACTTTGCACTTTTTTTTTATTTTTTATATATATGTAGTTTTTATTTAGTGATTTTTGAGTAACATTATTCAGGAATACAAAAGTGCACTTGTCAGCTTGTGGGTTATTTCCCATTGGTGGGAAAGAACTGTTGTGTTTACTGTATTATTGATCTTGATATTGATATTGAGCTGTGTTTGTGGATGTCTTTCAAGGCAATCTTTAAGAAAAAAAGTTGATATAAATGGAAGAAAAATTAAAAACAATTGATATATTTGAACATTCAACTGTGTTATTACCTTGATTTATTATGTTTAATTGTAACTCCGATTATTTTAGGAGATTGGAACCTTTTTTTCATTCCTGTATAGATATTTGAGCCACTTAGATTGTTGAAGTAACACTTACATGTTTTTTTAAGTGCAATCGGTTTGCATGGTTTTAGCAAGTAAGTCAGATTGCTGTTCAAGTAAATATAACTTAGAAATGCTAAGTTAGTCTAACTTAGATAATTGTGTTATATGGACTAAACACAGAGTAAATTTCACATGCAATGACTTAGTAGATTAAAATAGGAATTCTGAGTAGTCTTTACTAAGTCGAGAGTACATCTAAAGTAAGTTATCAAGCACACTCTACTTGATTGTTTTAGTTGCTTAAACTCATGTATAAGTGTACTCTAATAAGGAAGCACTAGTTAGAACAACTTAAAATACCTAGTTCTCTTTACATGTTTTTTTAAGTGCAACCGGTTTGCATGCTTTTTTAAAGTAATGATAACTAATTGGATTTTACAGTGTAAACTTGAATGGAGAACCCCTACAATTTTACCACATTCAAGCCTTTTCCTTAGAGTGAATGCAATGTGACCCGTCAATTGTCGTTAAAATGTGATCAATAGGAATAGTGCAGCCCTGCTTCAGTCTGCTGTCAGCCAGAAACAAGTTATTCCTTTAATATCATATATCGTGAAATGCACCAAAATAGGAGGATACTTTTAAATATCTTTGAAAGGTTTTTATTTTATGTTTGAAAGGTGTTTATCCGAGTTTTACCTCCTACGCTCACACACTAGTGTCAAAGGCACTGCACCATCCACAGGGTCCTATGTATACATGTGTGTTTGCGTGTTCTGCTGCAGAAAGGGTTAGTGTTGAAACTGGCTCATTTGTAAGTGCAAGGGACCAACGCCTAATCCTACATGTGTGCCCACAAACCAGCAGCAGCTGATGGAGCTGTATGGATAACATAGACTGGGTCTTTAGTGGTGTTTGAAACAGAGCTGTCTTTGTAGATACCAGTGCACAGCCAACCACTGGGTCTTGCTTGTGTGTGTGTGTGTGTGTGTGTGTGTGTCATACTTTGTGCATGAATCCACAAGAGATTTGGTAGAACAGAACAGTGTGTACGTGTTTTGCGATCACCGGCTATTAGAGCACCAGCTCAGCGCTCCACCCAAACGCTTGGCTTTAATAAAGTGTAATAGAATTAGGAAGTCTTGTCTGTCCTTGTGCCGTAATGGAAATTATATAAAAAAAACAAAAGGTTACTGCACCACAATAAAGTGCTTAGTAGAGACGCCATTGTTTTTACTTTAGTTTTTTTGCTGAACAAAGGGGAGAGTAGCACTTTGATCGATAGTGGAAAGACACGATGCTGAAAAAGCATTATACTGTCTTCCTCCGCCATAGGAATCTATTAATCTTTAATTGGACTTGTGGCTTCAAGAGAAGTTGGGGATTTTACTTCAAACCCAGCATTAAAGGTTAGTGTGTCCCTGTGTGTGCGTGTGTCTTTATCAGAAATCCTCTGTAATATTCCTTGCGTCAAACCCTGATCACCTTAAGCCTATACTCAGTTTTTCTAGTAGAAAAGATAAGTGATTTATACACCAACTCAAAATGTATGATTCAATTGAACTTGTCACTCTATAATTTATTTTACAAGGAAAGGCTATTTTATTTCTCTGAACACTTGCTTCTGGGAATAAAGAGATGCTATGAGCAGTAAATTACTTTGCAATGGCTGCATCTTTATAAGCTTAAATTGCTTTTCTAGTTGAGTGGAAGGAGGGAGAGTGCAGGACCCAGAGGAATGAGGAACAACGGGCTGAACCTGGAAACTCTCTGGCACCTTTTAAAGCTGGGCTCAGTCGGGCTGCATCACGCACCAGAGGAGAATATTTGCAAATATTCTCCTCCCTGATTTCAAACATGCACCTGCTCATGTCACCTCTCTGAGTTGATCTTATGAGGAAGAGGGTGCAAACAAAAGAAACAAGATGGAGACTAGTGTGACAACTTGCTGTGATATGTAACAAAAGCAAAAGAAAGTCTGGATGAGAAAACGAGAGGTGGAGATGCAGTCAAAATGCTAGTTTGTAATGCTCTGCACTCACAGTAGATTGTTTTGTGGTTGCCATTTCAAAAGGTCATCTTGTCTCTCTCATTGTTTACAGATTGTTTCATACCAATTTCAAATCCTATGCATCGGCACAAGCTCCTGTAGTCTGAGCTCAGCTTTACTCTGCCACCACGTCCTTTCCTGTCTCACTTCCTTCCCATGTTCCTTCTTGCAAACACAAGCTCTTTCTCTTCTTTACTCCACATTAGACTTGCACCAGCACTTCACTGCTGCACCCTGTACCCTGTGGTGACTCGAGAAGGAATGCAAACATGGATTGAAATAAACAAACCAGAGCTCTTTGCATTCATACCTTCCCTTTATCCTTCCGTCTCTCTTTCATTCACACACTCATGTCACCTCAACTAGCAGCCACCACCACCACCACCACCACGACCCACCCACACACACTCCATCCAGCTGCAGCCCTTGTTTTCTTGTCCACCCTCTAGTTGTTTCCTGATTGGAATTCCAAAGCCAAGGCTAAGTGGAGCCATGTCAGCCAGCCTGTCTCGTATAAAGGTGGAAATATAGAAGCAGAAAAGCAATTTCAGGGCTTCCCCCACTGTGTGTGTGTGTATGTGTGTGCTAGTGTAAAAAAGTCTGTATTTTTAGGTTAAGAGAGGGCCTTTCTCCTCCGAGCCAAGTGGTTTTCTATGTACTGCAATCGTTCTGCCGAGCATTTATGGTTCCACAATATCAGAGACTTTAAGAGTCACAGTGGCCAGAAAATGCATGCACACACACACACCCACACACAAATTGTGCTTTACATAATTCTAAACGCGTATATGCATGTATGCTAGAGCATCACTTGAATGAAAAAGAATCATAACGGACATTATCTAGATTAAGACTGCGTGTAATTATTTTAAAATTGAGAATGAGGCTAGGGATCACGTAGTAATTACTATGAGAGTTTATGATTATTGAAAAGAGATTGTCATTTTTATTTTATTTCACAAATGGAACCGAGGAGCACGCTGGTGTTTCACAGTGGAATCAACTAATGTGTTTCCAATGACATGTCAGTCTCTCTTCGTTAGAGACAATGAGCGCACTTTAGTTTCAACTTATTTTCCTGTTAAACAACAACAGATCACCATGTAGCACACTTTCTCATCTTGATTGGTCCGAACGTTCTAACTTTTTTTGCTATATTTTACTTAAATGTGTTTCATATGGTGTAACTAGCTCATGCACACAGTGATGTTGCAGCACTGGGATGTTGTAGTAAAGTATTGTTCCTGTTTAAAGCAAATATATGTATAATATGATCACACTTCAACCACTGAGTTATCATTGTCTGGTTTATGTGAACATCCCCACAGATCACTCTGTGAGGGCTCAGCCTGGCGGCCTCCTTCACTGCAGACAAAAGCACCTGCACTCACAGGAACATAAAAACTCAGAAACTGGGAGGTAGTAAAATACATCCCATGAATTCGAAAGGGCTCCGCTGTCGTGAATGGCACCGGGAGGGAATGTTCCTATTAATGAGTTAGGAAATGAACAGCTTAATGGTGGGCTGACTCACAGAGCTGCAGAGTGCTTGGCTTTATTCAAGGAGACGGAGAGAGTTCCGCTCTGTTTTCACGATGAAGCAAAGGGAGAGCGACCGGACAGAGCAGCTGATGTGTTTTAAACTCGTGTGTGGCCATTGGGGTGTGTCTGTGCAGATTTCCATGTTGTTCATATGTTCACATCATCTTCTCTAATTGAAGAAGAACTCTCTTTGCTGCTGTCAATCTGCCTCTAAGAAGCTCAGTTTCCTCCAGGTCGCTCTCAGTCTGTGTTCTCGCTCCGTTGCACCGCTGCTCCTCTGTTTGACAGTTTGCTTCTTATCCCTCACCATCGGTAGCGGTTTACAAATGAGATGTGAAGGATTAGCAAACAAAATAATAATGCTGTCGGGTTTATTTGTCTGTTTCTCATGAGCACTGAGCAGACGTGTGCCCGTCACTGGAGACCATTGTTATGTCACCAAAAGTCATGGTTTGATGCAGAGAAGAAATAAAAAATGAGTGACTGTTTTCTCCATCTTTATTCTGATTTAAACTTGTTGGAGGTGTGAAGTATGATTTACAAGTCAAATCTACCTGACACACCTTACTTCGGCCTGTCAAAACCTGTGAGAAATGATTTGATAAAGAGAAAATCTTGAGTAATATTAACTTAATGGCTTTTTATAACATGTACTGCACTGTGGTGTGTGTGTTAAAGCGTAACTAGGAACCAGTTTGTCTTGAAGGACCATTACATTACGTCTGTTACACCAACCACCACCCTACTAAGTTATGCACAATTATCTAAGGTGCGGCCTCCTCTCCAAACAAAACACAGCAAACATGGCACATTTGTTCTGTTTTGATTTACTTGGCTGTGTGACTGTTTGTGGGAGGAAGCACCGCCGTCAGATTGTCATATCTGGTTTGTCAGGTTAACTACTGTCACACTTCTCCACACAATGAGGGAGGTAATAACATATATCTCAGAGAGCTGTACTTTATGCACTTGTCATGTTTTTCTGCAGCTTCACTCTGTTTTTCTGCCATCGTTTACCTCATAAGCACTGAGCTGAGCAGATACATTCATATCTCAGAGTGGCCCTGCTAACACTATTGTTTTTATTGAATAACAATAATACTAATTTGCTTAATTATTTAATGATCGTAGCTGGTTGTTCAGTTAACGGTGCCTCAAGGTATTGTAGTGAATAGAAAGAAGAGGTCACAGTGGCCTAGAACTAAAAATCCCAATCCAGTGCTAAATATGCAAAACAGTGGGTTTCAAAGCAGCCAGACAAAAACTCTTTAGTTTCAATTTGCCCCCCAACTGTGCCCCCAGCTCAATAGTTGGTTTTTCACATGATGTAATATCGCAATCTGGAAATTGATTGACTTGAAATCAGGGGATGGAAACTAGGTGAAAACCGCTGCTACTGCACAAAAATCTGTGTTTTCTCCACCAACTCAAAGTCTGAGTGCAAGAACAACACGGAGAACGAACCAGAGCAAACATGTTAAACTCACTTAATCCAGCTAAAACCTTGCGAAGGCAAAGGGTATGGGCATGAGTTCTGTTGTGAAATAGCAGCAGTCTAATGAGCATGAGAGTGAAGGAGGTTTTATCTGAGATCAGAAGTTGTTGAGGTCTCAATAATTGATCAGTGTTTTGTTCTCGGGTCAGCACTGTGTTATAAAAGCTTTAGAAATATGGGCTATGATCGGGAAATATCAGCACACAAGGCATAAAAAACAACATAATGATTTTGTATTTTCTCTATGTAAGGTGAATGTGGATGTGCAGGGACTGAGCCACAGTGGTTGTCTTCAGGTTATTTCCGTTTCTTTCCCAGTGCGGAAGTGAATAAGTCATTCTTTATTGAGAAATGATTACTGTTATCACACGGAGATTAAAGATGCACTCACCAGGGTGCGTAATGGAGTTTTTTTTTCTGCAGCGCCTTTTTTTTTCCTGCAGCGCCTGTTTTCTTACAGACAGCAGTGGATTGTGTGCTTGCACGTCCTTGAATGATTGAGTGTGGCTGCATGATGGTTACATTACTATTTAAGTAAACACACATATCTTTAATTGCAGTCTGTCTTGACTTAGGTCACCCTGAACATGATCCTGAAGTGCCGTCACTCTGATGTTCGCCTGACCTTTGACCCTGTGTGTTCTCAGGTACTGAGGCTTGTCCCGCTCTGACACAGTGACTCCAGACAGACTGGCTGAGAGACGCTGAAAAAAAGAAGTGGGCCGATAAAGAGATAGGAGGACAGAGGGAGGTGAGTGAAATGAATAACAGATTCCATTCTTATCTCTCCATCTATATATCTTTGTACACTATATCTGGTGCTGGGTCTCGCTCTGTCTGTGGCGAGTTGCTGCCGGGCTTGCTGGCTCATTGTTTACAGTGCTGCCCGGTCAGCCAGAAAACAAGAGCAGCGCTGTATTGGGGAAGGTTGGTGCACACTCACCCCTGCTGAGCTCGATACTGAGAGTTTGTGTGTGCAGGCTCGTGTGTATGCCCTCTTTGAGAGTGAAGGATGGGAGAGGAGGACATTGTTGAGAGCAGTATCTACTTAC
This sequence comes from Platichthys flesus, assembly GCF_949316205.1. Taxonomy (NCBI): domain Eukaryota; kingdom Metazoa; phylum Chordata; class Actinopteri; order Pleuronectiformes; family Pleuronectidae; genus Platichthys; species Platichthys flesus. Next base: position 7,220,965 of record NC_084963.1, read on the forward strand.
TGAGCAGTAAGATTGCCATCACAGATTTGCCGTTTTTTCCCAAATGGAAAAAACATACCTGCAAATTCCACATGTTGGCACAAGCCTGACATAGGGACCAAAAGTGGAAAGCCTGTCTGTGGTGCCACATGTAAAACTAGAATAGTATTCAGTAGATTTCCTCCGCCAAGGCACAAGAGTCACCTTGAATACAATTAATCGTACATTATGTTTCTTCCACCGCTAAGGATATCTCAATCAAAACAAAAACAACAGATCTAGTTTGATGACGTCTTGAAACAGCGTGGGATCATGGGAGATGTTGTCTTTGCCGATGGTAATCTGCCCGACACAACTCACTCTGGGAAAATGGCCAAAATGTCACAAAAAAACAAAACAATCTCACAATGGATGTGCACCAAATGTTAATGGGTTCTTTCTTGGGCCATGCCCCGTCCCATGTTGGAAATTCATTCAGTAGTTTTTGTGTAATCCTGCGGAAAAATCAACAAACAAACAGAAATCGAGAGAAAAATCAACAGGCTGGGGCAGAGGTAATAAAAGATGGCCCTCGCTCACATGTTTGTGCAAATTTGAAACTTCTATCTCTCTCTGTTTGCACAGCTCATGCTACTACTCCAACTCTTACAGCCTGTTACATCTGCTCACCTCTTCTCTAAGTATCTGAATAAACACAAGCCCCACGTTCATCTTGTGCGCTCTCCTCGAGTATTACCGCTCCCCATGAGGATGCTTTCAGGTTAAACACATCTTCGGTTCACAGTTGGTTAGGGCCTGTGGTCCTGGTGGTAGCAGTTCTCTCACTGTGATGATAAGCTGCCTACTTATGTATGTAAAGTAGCTTTTATGCAATTCACCCAGTGGCCTTCCCCACTATCATCTCAGTGTGAGCATTTTGGGGTCTGAGTGAGTGTGTGTGTGTGTTTGTGTGTGTGTGTTTATGTGTGTTTGTGTGTGTGTTTATGTGTAGAAAATTGATTGCTGCAGAGGTTTGACTGAATGAGACTGAACCGGGCAGAAAAGCTGCTGTGGCTGTGGTGGTCGGTTTGCTGGTGTTAAGACCGTTTAGTTTGAATTAGTGCTGCTGAAAGGATTAGTAGATTAACCACAGGAAATCCATGCCAGCAATAATACATAGTTTCAATCTCGTATATAGATCATTGAAATCATTTACAAAATAATTAACCCCACATAAGCTGGTTCCAACCTATAAAGTGTACAGATTTGCTGCACTCCAGTTTTTCATATTGTGTAAATGTAATATACTGACTAGTGCACACACACACACACACACACACACACACACACACACACACACACACACACACACACACACACACACACACACACACACACACAGTGAAGATGATCCATGTCCATCCTATCCCCGGGGGCCTTCCTACTTCATCCGCTGCCTTCTCCACAGTTTTCTCTGCTCATATCTTCATCTCACTCGGCCTCTGCTCGCTCTAAACGTATTTATTTTGTTGGGTCTCGCGTTTGTGTTTCCTTCCCATGTGTCATACCTTCTCTCTCTCCTGCCCCGTAGCCGCAGTGTCCTTGAGAAGGCAGTGACTTTGTCGGTGAGCGCAGCCGAGCGCATCACTCTCTGTCTCCGTCGCTCACACACTGTCTCCCTGACACTCACTCAACCCTCCCCAAATACACACACACACACACACACACACACACACACACACACACACACACACACACACACACACACACACACACACACAGTACGTCCATGGCTAACAAGACTGTTCCTTTAGTCCCCATAAATAATTCATTGGCAGTAACATTGGCTGTGCATTATGCAAATATTGACAAATCTATTGCAGAGAAAAATTGAAACAGTCGTTTCCTGTGTTGAGCACAACTTTTGCCCACTTGCTGTTTTCAGAAATATATAATAAATCATCAACAAAGTGCTGATACAGGTAAATTATATTTAAGCAAGGGCACAGTATAGAGACAATCAGATGTTTTATAGGATATATTATACCTCCACCAAGGAGGTTATGTGTATTAAATTTTGAGAAAAGATGTGTTTTTTACATTTACCAGGCCATAGTTCATGGATCTTAATACAAAAAAAAAAAGAGGAAAGTTTAGGGAACTGATATTTATGAGTTTGTGCAATTTGCTGCAGATCCAAATATAAATGTGGTTTAAATTTGGTTTCATAAGAGGATTTGATGGTGTGTTTGATGAAACATGATTTTAATACAGTTACTCTTACTCTGGGCTTGTTACCAAGTTTGGACAAATTGCCTTCAGGTGATACTGTCCTCAAGCTGCCAGCATGGAAACATGATCGCCCTGTGCCCTCCTCCTCATTAACGGTGCCCTCAACTAATCTTGGATCATGACAGCCCATTGTCGCAGTTTTCCGTAGCTTTTGAAATATAGATGGCGTCTGATTGTCTGCTTGTAAGAGGAGATGTTGTAGTCTCTCGATTGCTGTTTGTTCTCGCTGGTTTCTGTTTCCCATCAGAGTTCATGGAGTGCGTATTGGGTCACTTGTTTTTTTCCTGCCACCTGATGTCACCTTACCTTTTCTGTTGGAGATCAAGTGTCCTGCGGTTAGCGAGTTAAATGTGTTTGTGTCCCGCAGCCGTGTTTGTGTACTTGCATCTTAAATAAACATTTTATACGACAGATTGAAATTATACCATGCATTTTTATGCTATTATTTTGTAATCTGCATAATTTAAATTCCTGAAGTGCTGTTTAATTTTCGAACATCAAAATCCATATATCTAAATTAACATACTTCATAACAGTATCTCAACGCCGCCATCTTTCCCTCTTTCTATGTGTGTGTGTCTCTCTCTCTATGTGTGTGTCTCTCTCACTATGTGTGTGTCTCTCTCACTATGTGTCAGTCTCTCTCACTCGTCCTCGTGTTTGTCCCTCGTTCGGCTGAGAATGCTTCCGTAGCCATGGCGACCGATCCCAAGGGGAAAAGTTGAGGCTGAATCCCTTTTATCTCTGTTTTCGCTTTCTTTTCCCTCCATTGTCTCCTGCCTGGTTTCAGTCTCGTGCTTTGCTCACGTGCAAACACAAACACATCAAAAATGAGGCCGGGAGGTTGAGATGATGCCGTTTTCGTTCCTTTGTTTTCCAGTACTGATTAAAAGAAGTGACCTAATTACAGAGAAACACTTGGGACACAGCGGAGGAAGAGATTCTCTCTCTCTCTCTCTCTCTCTTTCCTGTTTTCTACCGTTTTGCTTTTTCCTCGTCTTCCTGCTTGTTAGTGACTAACACTGCGACAGTGGAAACTTTGGCCATTGAAGTAAACACTTTCTCCAAAAAGGCTGATGGTGACGGGGAGAGAATAAAAGAGGATGATGAGAGGACACGGAATACAGAAGTCAGACCTCAGCCTAGAGAGGGGCTTCAATAGCACACAACAACATATGTTTGAGAAAAAACTGTAAATACGTCTGCACTAAGGAGGAAGACAGGTGATGTTGTCACAGAGCAACAAACTCCACATGGGGAAGAGATGGATTTTCTGCTAAAGCATGACCGTGATTGTTCATACCCTTAACTAAAGGTTTATTTTTCTACCATCGACTCTCCACGGTGTAGTTTGAGGTTTCATATTGCAACCAGCTGAGTAACCCAGACTTACCCTCCCCTTCCAAGCGGGTAGGAAAACCCACAGTGGCCCTCAGGTAACATAAAACGTGAAAGCCCCTCTCTAGTGCCGGTGTGTTTAGTTCATTCTGGGGGACCACTGAAACATGGCGGTGCAACATAGTGGTCCCCTGAGGAAGAGAATCTGCTGCTAATACAGATATGAAGGGCTGAATGATAAGATAACACAAATACAGTTATTCTTATTTTCATGTGATTATACATCGATAAAACCATAATTATGAATATCGATTTTCTGCTCACAGATAAATCCTGTAAATCACACCTGTAATAAAGTGGTAATTTTCTCCCTAATCATCCTAAATTCATCAAAATCCATATTTTAACCCGAACCAAAACCTTTGTCTGAACCTAACCAATACTTTTGTCGTTCCTGAGGACATGGACTAACATAATCGTTACTTAATTTGTTTCTGGGCAGGTATGCTTCCTCTGATAAGCAATGCATTTTCCATCCTGGTCGATACTGAATAAATGACCATGTTCCTTTTGATCAGTTTCTTTGCATTTCTCTCATAACTCCAGCCTCCTATCTGAAAAGAAAAACGTTCAGTAAAGCAAAGCTCAGGTATAAACTAAGAGGGACTTTTCCTTTTTAGCTTAATCTGTGTTTTTAATGGAGGCAGCCGGGGGGGAGACACAGTCTGGAAGACAAACTGGAAATGGGGAATTCAATTTTGTGAACTCATAATAATTTAATTGTTAATTATTAATGTGTGAAGTGTGAAAAGGACAACTGTAATGAAAGACCTAAGTCTCTCAGGCTCTTCTTGTCTTCCTTCACTACATCTCTTCATCCCTTCATTCTTCCTCCTTTATCCCCCTAACACCCTTCTTCTTTCATCCCTGTGCCTCTCCTTCCTTCCTTCCTCCATTTCCCTTTCCTCCCTTTCCCCCTTCATCCTATTTGGTTTCTAACTCTTCCCCATTGTCTTTAGCTTTTTCGTCCACTGGTTTATATTCCTCATTGTTTAACCATCCTCTCTCTCTCTCTTACTGACCGTGCATATCTTACATTGAGACTCCATTGTTCTTCTAATCTATTTCATACTCCACCCCCACAAAAACATATAATATGCACTTGTGTCTTCCTCTTACCCAAATACTGTAAATCATCTCACGCTTTATATACAATACCTGCATAAATATTTAGAAACTGAAAATGAAACGACACCACGGTAAAACCTAAAACAACGACAACGACAATTATTTGCCTTGATGAAATATAATTTTTACAAAACTAGAAGATGTGCACACCTCTGCAATGGAGGGCTATTGAATCATTAGCGGTCGGTCTACTTTAGTGCACTAGGCTCTCAGCTTTGTAAGAGAAATAATGTCGTGCTCTGCTCTTGTCGACAAGCAACGGACAGTCGACAAGAGCACTTTTATTAGCATCCATACACCTCAACTGGTTGTCACCATTAAAGCAAATGGCACACCCATTATGCCTGCAGGAAGTGGAGGTTGAGGCAGAGAGCTGCACACACACACACACGCACACACACTCATAGGAATTATGGCTCTCATTAAAACACTGTACAGATACTGGTGAAATGGAGTGTCGTAGCATTTTTCACAACAGGATAATGGAATAGTCTTTTAGTGTGAATGTACCGTGCAGCACTAACTGTAAACCTTTCCTGTCTTCCTCTTTGTGCTCATTTCTACTTGTTCTCTTTCTTATACACTTCAAACCTGCCAAATGTTTTTCCTCCTTCTCTCTCCTCCAATACACGACCGTCGGCCCCGCCTTTCCTCTCCTCTCTCTCCTCCTGTTCCTTCCTTTCTCCCTCTCTGCCCAATCTGTCATCTCCCCTGAGTCACAGAGACAGGCGGGAGAGGAAGTGCGCAATGAAACGGCCACGTCGAGCACTCTGCCCAAATTGACCGGGAATGAATGGAGTCACTGATCGGCTCCTGCTGAAGCAGTGTCGATGGGGGCGTGTAGGGGGGTGGGGGAGAAAAGGCAGGTTTACAGTTTGTGAATACCACAGACAGGTTTACATCTATCTGTTCATCAAAGTGAATCACAGACATCTCTGTTTGCGATAACTTAGGAATGCATCTGGAACGGTTATCTGTGAGCTATTACAAACAAAAGTTGAGGATGGAAAAATTTCCTTTCTTGCCATGAATTCAGTCTTTTAAGATGAAGAGGTGAACGTAATCTTTATTCTGGAGATTTTCCTCTGCTGTCTGAATAGAGAACCAGGAAGCAGCGAGGCAAGGCAACAGCTAGAGAGAGTGAAAACTAGAAAAACGGGAAGAGGCAGAATGACAGGACACACTCTCCCATGTCGCTGACTTTTTTTTTCTGGTTACTGAAGCTCCTAACGAAAGATTATATAACATTCTGCGAAACCCATTTCTTAAAAACACTTGATCCTACGGTGTAATTTGGGTTTTGTAATGTATTCAGTAATCTGCTAATCTGGAACCACCCACTGTACTGCTGGTCTTATTAATGAAAATTGACAAAGAGGGACACATCGCTGGAATACCAAGTCGTACTATGCCTGTGTGCCTTTTGGTGTGTGGTAGAGTAGAAGAGCATTAGGGAATTAGTGCACATCTGGACTAGCCTGGCTGTCCTCATGACCTCACAACTCGCAACATGCTTCATAATTTGGAAAGGTTTCAATGTAATTCTAATGACAACAAACCGTGGCCTCGATTCTGAGAGACCTGAAAGCACCTTTCAAATAACTGACCAAGCAGATATCACTGCCCAATAACAGGTTGCTGTATGATTTATCAATCGGCCCATGAAGGTCGACCACAAAGGCTGAAAGGGAATTTAAACGGTTTAGTCTACGGAGGATTTCCTTCTATTCCTGCTGTTGTCCTGCAAAGGAGCTGCAGTTGGACATTATGAGAGAGTTTTATTGCCCATTGTTTTTTTTTTCTGTGCCCAGCAGAGTACTGTCAGCTGTTCAGTTGATTTGAACCACAATACTTATATTTAAAAGTTATTATCGGATATCTTGTCAATTGCCGTCTCCCGTTGGAGCCTTTGTTGCTTGGTGGTGAAAGAACGCATTTGTCTGTTGCATTTGGAGGAGTCTTCGAAATGGGACAGCCTAGTCGGTCCCAAAGTGCTGGCTCTCTGATAGAGGCGGCTCCTGAATTGGGACACAGGTCTCGTCTCTTCTTTCATCTCTGTGTTTACTTACCTATCAGATCCAGTCATTTACCCCACATTGAAAACTACTGATATATTGGACCATATAGATATTTAACCTTTAATATAGTTAGTGGTTTAAGAAGCACAATAACTGAATTTCATACTCATAGAATGTGACCATGCATGCTGTGTGGTGGTATTTTTGTGAATATATATATATATATATATATACTATTTACTAGTAACATTACAGATAGAAGAACCTGCTCAGACACACACACACACACTCTCATACACACACACCCACACACACACACGTAAAAGAGGTGGGGCAGTCACAGCCGAGTATGTTTGCAAACTTGAGCTTAGCAGTGAAGAGCCTTTTTAAGCAGGATTAAGACTCTAAGTGTCAATGGAACCGTCAAATAGGCCAAAGACCACAAGGATATCAGTTACACTGCAACAATCAACGTCAGTGGGGGCTGAGCATTCGTGTGTGCGTGCGCAGTAGTTTGTAATATAGAGGCAGAGGAAACCAGCAGGATGTGCACACACTATATGCGCATTCACAAGTCCTCCGCAGACTGTGGAGCCTCGACAGAGCCCGGGCAGGACCATCTGTTCCTGTGGAAATCAGCACAGCAGGAGGCTAGCAACACACACACACACACACACACACACACACACACACACACACACACACAGTAAGAGCATGCTGGCATAGTGACGCAAAACATTTGTGCAAGCTGTGTGTACAGAAGTCAAGTTTTCAGTTGAAATAAAGTAACCTGTGGAGATGACAGGTGTACCTGAGAAGACTAATGCTAGATAGATAGATAGATATATAGATAGATGTGCACACTCAGTCAATGAACACATGCATTTATCCTTGTTAGCCTGTGACCCACGTCCCTCCAGTCTGACCCGCCGTCAGCAGAAAATGCACACACATACAGCTTTCTCCATTTTAATAATCGACCGGGGGGAGTTACGCTCCCATTTCAATGTTCTCTATTTCCCTCCCAGAGACAACATCAGCATTTTCTCTGCTTTCCGCCATCTCATCAATACTCTCTACCCTGACCTCCCTCTGGCTACACCTGGGCTCGGTAAAGACAGATGGACAGCGTAGTAGCTTAAAACATACGCAGGGCAACAAAGCCTGTTTAAGTGAATACACACTGATAATGCCTACAATAGGGTTATATTTAATTATAGGGGGAAAGGAAAACCTTTAAACCTGTCAAAAGATTAGAGGGGGCCAAAGTGAGGATAGTAGCTGTAGGAAGCTCATCAGTTATACACGTCAAAGACCTGGTTCAGTAAGACCTGATCAAAACTTGTTCTGCTGTTAATATAGATTGAGTTGCCAAATTCAATCAGTAAACCGGAGGCATGATAATTAATCTTCATTTTTGTTACCTAGGGACCTGCATTTGTCCTGTTCATCAGTCACTTTGTGTTGTAGTGGACTGACCCACTTCTTGTAGGAGAAGGCTTTGTTTTCTGTATTGCAACAATATACAATTACGCTATCACAACATGTAAATGTAAAAAAAAAGGCAAATGTAAAAAAATGACATGCCTGTAAAGACTGAAAAGATGAAATGGCTAAATACGAATAATAAATGAGAACATATTAAAGAGTTCTGTGATAGATTCTGTAAAATCTGTGCAGTACCATGTGACCCGAAATGCAACACAATGTCGACATCCCTCCTGACGACAGTCAATCTGTAATGAGAAATTTATCATCTTTATTTTCCCCAAATTAATTGGAGGAACCCCTAAAAGGAAGCCCGTTTAATTTTCTAATCTAAGAGAGCAGAGGAAGTGTCTTTTTTTAGCTGGTATGAGAGGGATGTGATCATTTCCATTGGTCAATATTACTCTGGCCACGAGGGTGATAAAAGCTCAAATACCCTGTCCAGAATGAAGAAAAGTGAAACATGCAAATTAAAATGATCTACGGCTTTATGATGAGTCTTTTGTAAAACAGATTATATGGCACTCAGGTAATGGTGATGAGGTCAAACGTTGCTGCTACATCCTTAAAGGTTATTAAGCCTTTACAGTTAAAACTGGTGAATTTTATGTCATGAGTGCAATGTAAGAATGAGCTGCACTTGAAATAGATAGTTGTATGAATGTTCAGCGTTAGCATCATCACTACCATCTGACAATAGACATCTCACCAAAGAGAAGTCCTACTAGCCATCTATAATTTAGCATGGCCTTTCAAGGATGTTCTTATTATTGTTATTGTCCTTGACAGGTAAAATCTTCCTCGCCTCTGCAGTAGAGGAATCTAAATTATAATTATCACAGAATCAACTTCATCCTTCACAAGCGGCAGTTGTAATGTTATACTTTTTGTAACTGAGGTAATTATACACATTACAGTATCAAGGATGCATTCATACACCTCGAAAACAATAGCATCATCACCTTCACGGCAGTGAATGGAAAATATGATCCCTGTAGCTAGGAGACCCTTGTTATTGTAACAGAAGTGGATCTGTGGTGTTTCATTCATCACAGCAGAAGCACAATAGATAGAGGATTAACAAAACAAGCACCGAGCTATGTTTTGAACAGGAAAATGGCAAATAGCAATTTGCTAGTATAAATTTTTATGTATTAATTCGTGTAGATTTTTTCAAAAGAATCTGTAAATAAAATAAAATCCTTAAGGGACTTCTATCGGCGAAAGAACCAATAAACAATCACAATAAAGATGAGAAAACAAAATTGAAGGCGACAGACAAAGTGTGATTCCAGCAAGACTGAGAATTGGAGACTGGGCAAGGAGTTAATAACAGCAGGAAAACATAAGAGAGCTGAGAGAGCTAAGATAGATTGGAACAGACCAGGTGCACAAGTTAAGATCAGGGGGGAAATCAGCGGGAGAGTCAGAAGGAGAAGTAATTGCTTTCGTACGTGTGTGTTTGGCGGAGTCGGTGTGTGTGTTGAGAAGAAACGTGTTCACTTATTCATGAAACAGATCTGTCCATCCATCCATTTCTCCATTATCTATACCGCCTCTCCTCTCAGGGTCATGGGGGGGCGGCTGGAGCCAATCTTAGCTGACATTGGGCGTGTGGAGGGCTACACCCTGGACAGGCCGCCAGTCTATCACAGGGCTGACATATGGTGGCAAACAACCACCCACACCTATACAGGCAATTTGGAGTCTCCAATCAACCTAACCTGGACTGTGGGAGGAGGCCAGAGAAAAATCATCACAAGGAAAGGCCATGACCGACCCAGATCCTTCCATCTATATTTTAATTCATTCCTCAGAATATATGGTTGGGTCCAAAAGATCACTTTCCTGTTGAGCCAAAGTTAAAATAGTTTCTCCCTGTTGCTGAAAATATCAATTAAATCACACACTCATGGATAAATGTTTCAAAACGCTCTGCTGCCACTGCTCAAACCATGACAGGATAAATGTATTGAATATACAACTATGTCTGATATAAGCTCCCAAGCTAACAGAGAGGTTAATACATTACATTCAATGAATATATTTTCAAGTCTGCCTGATACGGAGTCAACTCTTGGACGTGACTAAATGGAAGTGACGTGGCTTGGAAAGAATACATATATTTCATTAGAGTGGTAAGTTGCTCTCTCATTCTGTTTTTGTTCCCTGTTCTATTAGAGTCTAAATTGCGTTCCCCCTGAATCCCGGGTGTAAAACTCCCTGGGATGAAAACCAGCAGCAGAGAACAACTGGAGCTGGAATCACAAGCTGTAGTTTTAAATGAACACCTAATGCATCAATGAGTTAATTCCTCACAGTGCTTTCAGATTGCAAATAGAGGAGTGCACAATCTCCACATAGGCTCATTGGACACTTTATCACTATGGATAACATATACACGTATTGCGTATTTGCATCATTAATTAGATTTGCCCCAGATTTCAGCTTCTCAGATATTAGCACTCAACACATGTCTGAGAAATTCACAAAATTCAGGCAATGTTGAAAAATGTGAAAACTAATTACTGGAGCTGCCCGATAAATCGAATCTGCTCCAAAATATATTGGGTTCTTCCTTGGCTCACACTCAACCCTTCCAGCAAGTTTCAAGAAAATCCACCAGACAGACAGCAATGAAAACATAACCTCGGAGGAGGAGGTCATCAGCAATGTTGTCACACTCTTTAAGCACTCTCATTGCCAAGTGCTCAATATTAGTATTGCTGTAGAGGAACGGGAAGAGAAAACAAAATGGAAAAACAAACATGTCCAGGAAAAATGTAACTGGAGAAAGAGAAATGGGATATGAGCTTTTTCTAGCTTCTAATGAATTTCTTACATTCTCTACATTCTCTACATTGTATAAAATAAACCACCTTGAGAGATGTGGCCAGGAAGAAGGAAATGAGGAACGACAACACACGACTGCACCATTACGGTCATGCTGACACCGTAATGGTGTCACATGCTGACCATTTCCCTGGTGTCCTTTGTTCTAACAAATGATCAGCATGTGTCTCGCCTGCTGCATAGTCCTGCATTAATGAGACATAATGCAGGTAATATCTCCGGCACGATATTTTCCTCCTGATCGTATCTCTACCATGGGCTGTGTGGTAAAGGACGAGTGATATATCAGTGGCATCAGTGTATGATACCTTTGAGTTATCCGCTTAAATGTTTTATGGCAGCTTTTGTGTGCATGTTGCATTTGTGGAGATGAAAATGTAAGTATACTAGTGTTGTGCCTGTTTGCCGTGGTAACGCTGTTTGAAGCTGAAACTGTGACCTTCAGTAAGACCTGCTGCAGGATTCAGGAGCTGTGCCACAACCGCTGCACAAAGAGCTGTTCACCAGTTCATTGAAAGTCCGGATAAGCTCAAATTAGTTTGCAGAGAACCCTGAACTATAGGGTCAGATGTCATGCCTTCGTTGTGAGCATGGACCCAGCAGATGCTGCTACAGAACAGAGGTCACCTTTAGCGGTTTTTGAGATATGCGTTCCAGGAATACAGCTCATATCTTCCCCCATATTTCTATTGAAGTGGCCTCTCACTAGATCTTCTTTGCATCGTTTTTGCTTGTTAATTGCTTTTGCGGGTGGCTCCATAACCCCTGAGGATAGGTTGTTCAAATCTCATCAGCAGCAGGTTGTAAGTGGTGATCTCACCATTGCAGTTCAATTTATTTGGGAGCTCAACTTCAGAGCATTTTACTGGTTTTCTTCTTCTTTTAATTACGAACTACAAGACGCTATTTAACGAGTGAACAAGCAGGTATATCTGTGTGTCTGCAGGGCATGATGACTGCAGCCTCCACAGTCCTGCCGTTTGACCGACCCCTGTATCTTTCCTTCACATCTTGATAAATGGTCTCCACACAGGCACAAGAAAAGGAGGGTCAGAGTGTCCAGCCTCCGGGTCTGATACCTGAAGGGGGACAGTTTAACTACAATGGTTCTCTCTGAAGTGTCTCTTCCTATTTGGCTCTCTTTTTTTCTTGACTTTAGACTTCTTGGTGGACGAAGCATAATAATCCAGCTCTTGGTATTCAGGCTGCTTTCACACCCTGGTTACTGCTACTGTCTTTGCTTCTTTTAAATCACTAGGATTATTTTATATTCAATTTCTGCCAATATCTGCATCTTACACACTGGACATTTAACCTGATGAAGTTGGATACAACAAACCCTACACATGGCAGGTAGTCTGTGGAAGCAAAGTTTTAAGATTATAAGTATTCCCGATTAGTCACACCTTTACTCTTGTGATGTGCTTAATCCAGCCAGGACTACCCTCAAACTATTCAGGCTTCTATATCACTCAGCTGTGTGTAGTATGTAAGAGTCTATTGCGTCCAACATCCAGCACAGGAACATTATTCTCCCCGGCGCCAAAGATGAAAAGAAATACAAAGAGACAGAAGAGGAAATGAGGTGTCGTTACGTCGGAGGAAGAATGGGACATGAATATCAAACAAGGAAGTTTATGTGGGAAACCGGGACATGGAGAGAAAAATACACAGACGTCAACATCTTCTTCATCCATCAAATTTCAAGCATTTTCATCTGTGTTATTCCAAGAAGAACAAAGATCACACTGTTCTTTTTTTCGCTCTGCTGTCTCATATTCAGGAAAAGAGGATTCCTCTCAGCAGAGGTGGTTAGAGAGCAGGTCTGTGAGAGCGTGACTCTGCATCCACTCTGTTTATCATTGCAGCACATGGTCCTGAGAGTTTCATTATTTGTGAGTGCTGGTGTCTGCGTGTGTCTGTTTGTCAAATTCATTACCACGCACACACTCATGCAGATGTTTTCCCAGATGCAAACATTCTGGCTTCAGTAAACAGTGATTCCAACAGAATTACATTCTGTAACTGACCAAGGGATATGGGGGGGGGCTAATACATATGAGAGAGAGAATGATGGAGAAAGAGAGGCTGCACGTTTTCTCTTGTGCCAGTAAGAGGATGATGCTCAACTTTAGGAATCAAATAAAAAACCATAAACCTAGAAAACCTAAATGTGGCAGTCAGTGCTGATATTTTCGCATGTCACCACAAATAAATCAGTGTAAAAATATTTTGGGATTTTCGGGTCATTAAGAAACTGTGGTGGGTCAATTTAGAACCATGGTGAGCAGCCACAATCTAGGCAATTGATGAGAGACATTAAGTTACCAAGGAGCATGCCACAAGCAAATCCGCACTATTATAACACACAGGCTACTCACACACTCCAACAGCCGTTCAAGTGTTTAATGAATGTTTAAATACGACGGGTCTGAAATAGTGTTGGTGAGGAAAGCATGCATGAGACCAAAAATGCCTCACCCAGGAATAGAGGAACATCAACACTGGAGCTCAGAAATAACTTCCAAAATAACACAGACCAGAAATATCTCCCATATTTCTACCTGCTTGTGTCTTTGTTGATTCGCTTCATTGTCTGCTTCACTGGAGTGCACGGAGATGTCTGTAAGGTTGTTGGTTGGGAGAATGGCGGAGGAAGACATGTGACAGCGGGGTGAGAGCTGGAACTAACACACGGAGCAGCAAGCACATGACATCCATTATCTCATGACGGGTCCCTTGGCACCGCTTCGTAACACGACATGAGATCCCACCACTTCTCATCATAAAACTACAAACTCAAAAAGGTGCAGGCATAAAATCCAGCCTTAACCCAATTGCTGGAAGTATTAGCTGATTAATCTATTAGTTTATAGAGAGGATATCAATGACAAAGCTTCTGGTAAATGAAAAAAATATATTTCAAGACCTCACTTGGGCTCTATAGCCAGTTTATATAAACTTTGCTTCTGAGATAATGTTTTATTCACACTATGGCTGGAAGCTTTGTCCAGGGACGGGATCCAAGTATTTGTTGGTTGTAGTCTTTTTTGACGGAGGTTATTCAGAATTCAGAATTTCATAAATTCTTGAGTTTTATAATTCACAAGCTTATAAAGTGCCTGTAGATAAATTTTCTATAAAGTTACATTTGTAGGAAGCAGAAGTCTGATAATCTCAACTACAATTTAAGGATGGAAATCAGAGGCATTGTGAAAACAATCTCCCGCAGCACTAATTAGCTCTCCCTGGTTGTTGTCAATTCTCTGTCTCCCTTCACGTTCCCTCTTCATCTCCTTTGATGGTTATCTGATGAGAAAGGTGTAAATTGCCGCTCAACAGCAGCCTCAGCAGATTCTGCAGCGCTACCATCACTCCTTCATCTTTCCATCATTTTCCATCCCTCGTTCCTTATCCCCTTCATCTCCGCAGGGAAAGAGGATGTAATCACCAGGAAGGAGACAGACGTGGCACACACATAGCAAGTGTAGGTGTGTGTGTGTGTTTGTGTGTGGTAGTTTTTCTTAATGCATAAACTTAGTAAAATAAATTCAATAACTCTCGGACCAAACTGAGGCAATCGTAGTGTGCGTGTGTGTGTCTGTGTGTCTTTGTGTGTGCGCGTAAATGCTAATGTCCATGTCCAGCCACCACAAGCGTTAATGAGGTAGGGCCTCAGCCAGTTTTCCCTCCTCTCTCCTCTCCCTCTCTGGAGAAAAACACACAATCGCATAAGGGTCCACCAGGATGGTGTGAAAAAGAGAGTAGCAGAAAAAATGGCGACTGGATACCGGTGGGAGGCGAAGCAGGAGGAGATGGAGGGTGTGGAAGCAGAGAGAACTGTAATAATTGGTCAGTGTGGGCCAGAGGAAGACGAAGCCACAGGAGGATAAGTGAACGGTTTGATACAGGAGCATGAAGCATGTGAAAATACAGAGCCCATAGTGGGCTGCAGTCCCAGTGGGGGCCAGAGGAGAGTGGGTTTACCTTCCACCACACTTTCCTGTTCTCAACAATAAGGTAATATACATAATGTGCCCTGTATTTATGATTTTCTCACTCTTGATTTTATCTGTAGAGAAATGAAAAGTAAGGTGTCGTGAGAGGGAAACAAAGCGAGGGAATCGCGGGTGTTGTTTATCATTGTACTGCTCTCGTAATGAGAATCGAATGGGGGCTGGCACGTTGCTATTTTGCTTCTTGGCAGGGGCGTCTGTGTTTGTGAGCATGCACTATAATCATGTGCGCACAATCCCAGGTGGCCAGTACATGTTAGAGCCTCCAGTCAGGACCGTTGGCGGTGAGCTCACTGACAAGTGCAAGAGACACAGACACTGTCGCTCCCAGGTGTGTAGAGGAGGTAATAGTCAGCGGGGCAGGCCAGTGGCCGGCGGCCGGCGACTTCGGGAACGAAACACTGGAGAGAAAATGAGGAGCGGCCTCAGGTGGAGTCTGTTTGCCTGAGGGGCGAGCTCAATAGCTGCTGCTGCTGTTTATCCCATTCCCCTCTGTCCCCTCGCAAGGCTTTGCATTCTCCGAGCAGTTTAGCTGTTTACCTACTTTACTCGCTCTCCTTGTCCTGCCTGCTCGTGTTCACACCCATCTCCAATTCTCTGCATTTTTCTCTATCTTGTTTCGAGGCCCCCACGAGAGGCTGCAGCTCCGCCACGATTTAATCCCCCTGCAGGCCTTCAGCAAAAGAGGCTGACAATCCCATGTGTGTTTATCGTCTGTGTCTCCTGACAGGATCCAGATACTGGAACCCTGGACACACACAGTCTCAGGGTGATGAGATACTCAGCACATGATGTAGACGTTGTTATTTATCATTTATCACAGTGTAAATAAATGAACTGCCAGTGCAGCAGCAGAGAGATTACAAATTAGAAAGTTCACTTTCAAATGGATTGTGCTTTGTGAATCTGTATTGTTTCTGCAGATCAGACTAAAATCCAGGTAATGAGGCTCTGACACACATTTTGGAAGCTGTTTCTATTGTAGCCCGAAGACAAGAAGCCTGATTCACTGTATTATTCACATTTCTTGTTAAATCTAATAAATGAATCTGATCTGTTTTGAATAAATCTTACATTTTAAATAACTGAAAGTGAAGATCAGGTTCGAGCATTTTAATCTAATTAGTGTTTTGCTGCCAGGCCCATGATTACCTCTGCCAAAGAAATTATGTTTTAATTGTCTTAAATCTGTTAAACAGGATTACTCAAACACCACTAACAAATCTAATTGCAAAGCACATCTAGATAAATGGGCAGATCAAGGAATATTTTCCACTTTCTTTTTAAAATGGTTTGATAGTTTTAATACTTTCAAGTCATTTGTATCATATACAATTGTTGTCTCAGATGGATCTGCACGCTCAATTATTAGATATATATTGGTATATATATTATTGTTATCTTGTATTTCTTGACTTAAATCTAAACTTTTTTATTTCGCCACACTTGCTTGAAACGGGACAAAACCTTAATCCACCAGACCTTTAAGAAATCATATTTTACACTGTGAACACACGCAGTCACACTCAGCTCTATAAATGTCACTGCTCTGGTTTGAGTGTGACCAAATGCGTCTGTGTTCTGTCAGTGGTGATGCTGTTGACATTTAATGTTGTGAATAGGAACGTTGTGTATCTGTTCACCTCGGCTTTTCTCCGCACTGATAAAACTGGCCTGTGTATTTTCATAGCAACACCACATGTTTGTTTTACTGTACCGAGCCCGAAGATGAGCTAAATGTAGAAGTCACAACCATCCTCAATTTAGTTTATACCCAATAATAAACTTGTTAAATTATTCAGCAGTTTATGTTTTTACGAGCGTCTAAAGTCCCTCTGCATTTTATTTTATTTTTCAGTACTTCCTCATAGTCACCTCTGTCTTTTGTTCACTCAGAAGAATAAAAGTCACAGTCAAAGTCACACACTGTGGTGGAAGAAGCACTCAGCAGCACAATGGTCCATCTCTCGAGGCACTAAGCACTGCACATTGTAATTTGAAATCCCCTTTTCTCACTTCCTCCCTCTGCACTGTTCATCCTGAGGTGAATCTGAAGTGCTGCACAGTCAGACTGTACTTTACAATAAAGCAGAAGTCCCATAGCAGTGTTCTCTCTGCTCCTTGTATGAAGTAGTTGGCAATGACTAATGTGTTCATGATTTTGAAGTTAAAGACACAATTCTTCATTAATAAAATATAAGAAATTACATGAATATATTTTACTACATATAGCGTGTACTTACGTCATCAAATATTCTCTTTAGATTTTAATGAAATCCATTTATGTTGCGTTATTATCCAGGAAAGAGGAGAGGATTCCCTAGTTTGCTCGTATTTACGTGTGTGTGTGTGTGTGTGTGTGTGTGTGTGTGTGTGTGTGTGTGTGTGTGTGTGTGTGTGTGTGTGTGTGTGTGTGTGTGTGTGTGTGTGTGTGTGTGTGTGTGTGTGTGTGTGTGTGTGTGTGTGTGTGTGTGTGTGTGTGTGTGTGTGTGTGTGTGTGTGTGTGTGTGTGTGTGTGTGTGTTAGGTGGAAGTGTGTAACCCAGTGTTGGTGGGACACAAGTAGATGTTTGTATTACATCCCCCCCCTCAGACCCCTGCTAGCTCATGAAAAATGAATGAAGGCCTGTGTGCGTGCTTGTGTGTGTTTGTGTGTCGATCTCAACATAGGCTGATCAACCATTCTGTTGGATCTTCTACTGAATGACAGGGACTGTACCCCCACTGAGAAAACTGTGTGTGTGTTATTTTATAAATCTACATCTGCTTGTGGATGTTGTTTATCTGCTCATGGAGAAGCAGCATTGAAAATGTTCCTTGAAACTTCCTTCCAAGTTGTTAACAAAGCATTCAACCTTTCCTTCCTCTCTTCTCCATCATGTTTCTCCATCCCCTAGAAGTACAACCTCTCGCAGAGCGGTGGCCAGAGTGACAGAAGAGCACATGACGAGGGCGACCGGCTTCACAGCAGCATCCTGACCGGTAGCCTCGCTCCTGCACCCGACCACGCGCCCGGCAGCACCAGCGAGCGGGCATCAGAAGGAAGGAAACGTGCGCCCGTCCCTCCTGCAGGCATGGTAATGTGCTCCTCTTTCTGCCGATTCGCTGGTGTGAGTCTGTGTGTGCTTCCCAGGTGCCGCCGTGCACGTGGACCCACAGTCATGTAAGGAAACTGCCTCCAGACTGAGGGTGTTGAGAGTTTAATCTGATAACCCTGCACTAGACATGACAACTAAGAGAGAGAGAGAGGTAGATCCCTGATAAGAGCTGGTGCAGACGAGAGTTGACGTCAGCTGAGAACTATATGTTATCATAGAGGAAAGCGAAGAGGGAGAAGACAGAGGAATAAAAGAGATGGAGGAATGTAAGAGGGGAAAGAACAGTGAATGGAAGTATATGGTCCCTAAGAATTAATTCTCTGCAGTATACTTATATTCCTATAGCAGGATAAGTAGTAATTACCTCTGTCGAGGAGGTTGTCTTTTGTCTGCGTTTGTTTGATATTTAGCAGGATTATGCTAAATCTAAGTGACGGATTACCACAGAACTTGGTGTAAAGATGTGGTTTGGATCAGTGAAGAATCTATATATCATTTTGGTTTGGATCCGGTTCAGGGGTTGGATCGTGATGAAAAACATCAGGCATGTTAAGTTGACTGTTATATATGATTTTGCAAACTTTAGTGCAGATCCAAATAAGATCCAAATAATTAATTTGTCATATGTAAAAAAGAAGGATAGATAAGTTAAGAAACTACTTAACTTCAACTTACAAAACAACACTAGAGGCATGTTATGCGAGGAAGAAGATGCAGGAGAAAGAATAATCGCTGTTTTGGAAAAAGAGGAGAGGACGGCTCCAAAGATCTTAGAGAGCAGTTAAGGCAGACAATGACAAGTGGGGGCAGATAAGACTATTATAGCACAAATGATGGACAGAACATGAGGGATTAAAAGAGGAAAGGATATGGGAAGCAAAAGGAGAAGCAGAGAGTGGGAAAAGAGAGAAGGGAGGTGAAGAACTGAGAGAGGTAGCTAGAAAGCGAGAGAGGAGGGGGAGAGAAAGAGAAAGAATTGATTAATGGTCTTGGCCTGTGACAGGTGGAGCTTTTCCCCAAGAGAGGGGGGGAGAAGAGCAGAAGATGAATTATTAAAAACTAGAACAAGAGGAAGAAGGAGGAGGAGGAGGAGAAATCAGCACAAAGAGGAAGATAGTAGAAGAGTGGTTCGTTTGGGAGGATTGTAGAACGCAGGGAGGAGGAGGAGGAGGAGGAGGAGGAGGAGGAGAAAGGAGAGGAGGTGGGGAAGGAGCTAAATTAATGACGGAGAGAGATTGAAAGAAAACAAGACGTTGTTGAAGGTGCTGAGGTTGGACATTGCAGAAGAGGATACATGGTGGAGCTCATAAATAACCAAGGGTAATGAGATGTGGGTGTCTGTGTGTGCGTGGTCGTGCGTGCGTGCGTGTGTGTGTGTGTGCGTGTGTGCGACAGCTAGTCTTCAGTTATGGTGATGCAGCAAATACTGTTGGTGACCTTGGTGAGGGTGTCACCGCGTAAACCGCATCTTATATCGACTTTGCTGTGAGCTCTCTGTATTTAATGGAACACATGTCCAGAGTATGTCTGTGTCTCCATGCACATACATCACATCATTAGTTTAAGACGTCTTTAGGACAAAACTCTAAAACGTTTTTTGTTTTGAATTTTAAATACTCATATGAGTTGTAACTGAATTGATTTAACCGCTTTTGTCAAAGCAATAAAACATATTTCATAGAGTCTGTTCCTGCTCTGTAATATTACATCATTTTCTGTTTGTTTTATTATGTTCTGGAAGTCTTAGTTTTCTTTTTTCAGTCTAATCAGATTTGGTTCTTTAATGTGAATATTCAACAATGTCTTACTATTTATCAAAAAGACTTTTCAGTAAGAGCTTTACTGAGCTGCCCGTTTTTTTAACCAAGGTTTAAAGGGATGTTCAGGGTCAATAGTGAACCAGTCATCCAACCTAATATTCAATACGCTAACAACATGTTAAGATTCTGTGAGCTGTAAATTTTTGTTATGCAGCTGCCTGCACCAAGCGCAGACATCTTCACCAAGCAGACAGGACAATGGGTAGAAAGGATCTCCCCCCTGGAGAGCAGTGTGAAAGTAATGAGCGCTTACTCTGCAATTAAATCTGGGGTATGAGATGCCATCAGAACTGCACACTGACAAAAAAAAACAAAAAACTTGAAGGCACTGAGTAGAGCACAAACCTCTTCCAAGCCCAACAGTCTTCCTAAAGTCGATCAAGCTGCGCCAAACTGCACACACTCAGATATCAGCTCCCTAATTCTGCCAGATTCAAGAGACATGAATTATTCCCTGGATTTTGATGAGTTCTTTCTTGGCCCGTGTCCCATCATTCCACCAGGTTTCATTGAAGTCTGTGTTTTGATTTTTTGCATTATCGTACTGACAACCACGGAAACCAACCAACCAGCCAACAAACAACAAACAAACAAACAAACAAACCGACAGGGGTGAAAATAGAACCTAGACAGGCTGGGAATTTCACAGACCCTGATGAAATGTCCTATATGGTGTCCTGCGTTATAGTTTCCATGTGTCTTGTCTTTTGTTTATCAGCTTATTCGAAAAGTCCAGTCTGGCACCGGCG
Organism: Platichthys flesus; assembly: GCF_949316205.1. Lineage (NCBI taxonomy): Eukaryota > Metazoa > Chordata > Actinopteri > Pleuronectiformes > Pleuronectidae > Platichthys > Platichthys flesus. The sequence goes on from NC_084963.1 coordinate 7,241,782, forward strand.
GCCTGTCGGTTGTTTTTGCCTCCAGATTATGAAGCCACAAAGGCCCTATTGCTGCTATATGTTACTGTTGTGTGTGTGTGTGTGTGTGTGTGTGTGTGTGACTGAGCGCATGTGGTAATTTAAAAGACAGCAAGAGAGAAAAATAGAGAGAGAGAGAACACAACAGAGTAGGATATAGCGGATTGAGGCAATCCGGCCTGCCAAGCAGAGTGCAGATAAATCACAGAATGAATTTTTAATGAAATCTCCCCAAGGCTGCTGAATGTTACAGAGATGCCACAGGGTTCTTTTCCCCCCAGTGTTGTTTGTCCCATCACTCCCTGGCCTGTTTTTGATGGTTTCAGATGGTTCTTCCTTTTACTCTATACTCCAATGAAGCCGTGTGACTTTTTTCACAAACACCACTTCGAAGGTGCTTTTTGCCTGGTGTTTATCGCTGGTGAGTTTTACTATGAGGGAGCTGCGGCCTCTTTTGTCAGCGTCGGCACAAACAAACCTTTGTCTCCGCTGCAGCTGGCAAAAAATATTAAAAATCCTATCTTTCTTCATCTTCCTTCTCATATCTCATCTCCCTCTGCCAATTGCTCACCTCTGTCGCCCTCATTCGTTTGCATCCTCCACATCCTCATCTCTCATTCTCTCCGCACAATGCCCCATATCGCGTGTTTTATCATCCCAGCACTCAGCACACACTTAAAGCTGCCGTCTCATTAACAGTAAGACCACACAAACCCAAGGGCGATGCTCTGAAATGATAGCCAATAGGTTATTTTGTGAAAGGAAACACTTCTCGTGCAAAGACACAGGTGTAAGGTATCCGTCAATCCCAGCTGATGTTGTCCCGGCGAGATTGTCCTTGGCGTGGGGTCATGACATTTCCAGCAGATGGTCACAGAGAGACAGGAAGAGGCTGAGAGAGACAAGCGGCAGCGGAGAGGAACAGGAGGTCACTGGAATCTGCTGCTGCTGAAGGGAACTAGCTGCCACAGACGGGGTCTCACCAGAACACCTCCAAGTGGCATGGTTTCACTGCAGAGCCCTGAGCAGAGGGTGATGGGTAGAAGAAGTGGATCCATGCGTGTTGTCTTTGCTTTTGTGTGTTTTACGTGTCATTGCCATTCGTACCTGCCGCGTGCCGGCTTTGTTTTGAATCGTTTGTCTGGTTTCTGCTCTTGTGTCGATGTGCGTGCACGTTAGTTTCGTACACAGCGAGTTGTAAATGCTGTGTAATGTGGTTATGTAACAAGGACCTGCCAGCCGGTCGGCCTCAGTGGGCCGTGAAATGGAATGTAATTGGTAAGTGTGTGGTCTAAAAGCTCTATTCAACAATGGCATCAGAAGGTATACACACAGACACACACACACCGGGTGCATGGAGTGTGCCAGTGGCTTGCAGACATAAAGCTTGTTGCTGATGCCTTGGTTAGTGAGAAGAATCTCAGGCAGTGCTGTTTTGTTGTGTGTCCCAAATTTCTTTTACACCTGAATTGTCCCTTTTTTTTCTTTGGATATCAGAGCTTTGATGGAATCACTTTCTTTGGAGCAAGATGTTTGATAGGAGAGATAGAGAGAGAGAATATTTAAAAATTGGACAGCTTGCAGGGGATTGGCTCAAGGTGAGCTAGTCAAGTTGTGATTGGATGAGAGGGAATGGGGAAACCGCCGGAGCCATAACAGGAACTGTGGCTTATGAAGAGTTTCAAAATAAAAGCTTAATAGGAAGTGGTCTGTGTTGTTTTGTGTTGTTTTAGCCAGTGAGGTCATTTGCAGGATGGATTTGTGGGACATTTTGCAACAAGAGTGATGCGCTCAGGCAGGTTTTAAACAAACCCCCAGAAAAAAACGTTTAGAAGAATATTTCAGTCATTTCATGTTCATTTACTTATAGTTTTACCCTCAAACATAGTGGCTCATTAAGTCCTCTTCATCTAATCTTTCACGTTCATTGCCTCGGCAGATGTCGATGTAGCAATGTGATTCAATCTGTGCATCGTAAATTGAATTTGGAGACATATCAGTTTTGATTTTGCCCTTACGTCTACATTTTTCACTTCCAAGGACCAGCTCACGCTGGTCAACCTGCTGTAATGAGACACAGTGTCATTGTGTGACACCGGGGGTTGTCCCAGGCATCTGGCTCAAGGTCCTCCTGTGACCTGACCATCATTTATGATTTATTCTCTCACTCACAGGCAAACTGTTGGACTGCTGAACATACTGTGCGACTGACCTCCAGATTGTGTGGAGGTCAGGGCAGAGTCAAGGACGGCCACAGCGCTCTCTAACAGATTGAGCGTGAGTGAGCGTCTAGGTTGATGGCAAACGACCCGCTGAGCTACAGCCCTGATGATAATAATCAGGATGTTAAGGACATAAGGTGCTTCAACATAGAGCAGTGGCGAAAATAAAACTGACCGTTATGTCCATATTTCTCTTTAATCTGTTTTTCCAAAGATAACCAATTGTTCGTTTTTCAAGGATGCACAAAATATTTGTCCATATCATTGGGAATCTTTAAAATCCTGCATCGTTTCTTTCTTGGCAGTAATTTATTTATCATGTCACTTGTCTAAATGTCATGAATCAGGCCCCTAGCTGGCCTAAGGGGTCGATTCCTGTCAGCGAGTCCTCCGTAACTGCTCTGATTTACATGGTGATCAGAGCGGCTGGGCAACAACTCCCTCATGGTCGAGTAGTAGTGACAAACGTGCATGCAGATACACAGGCACTCTGCTCGCAGTGGGGTTTATGGCTGCAGAGGCTCCTATTAGCCACGGCTCATAAAATCGGCGACTGTTGGTCTGTTAAACACTGCTCGGAGAAGGCACACACGTATAAAGATATACTCAAATACACACACACACACACACACACACACAGAGGTGCATTTAGATAAACAGTCACTACACTCACAGTTTTTTTATGAAGCCCTTCTTGAGAAGCAAATTGAAGGAAAATCATTGCATAACACTCATATCAGACTCCAAACATCCTTCAAAGCCCTATAAAGGAGAACAGCAGTGATTTTATGTTCAGTTACGCTGCTCATTATCGAGTAATCTCTCCAGTCCATCTTCAAATTGCTTTCATTGTTTCGCCAAACAGTCAAAAAGCTTGAAAATAATCATAGAGGAAAGTAGGAAAACCTCATATATATTTATCTCTTTATAATTTATCAAAATAAATCAGTAAAAATAAAGAAAAAAACGGTAATATTTTCGACACTACAACCATTGGAGCTTCTGAATGAAGGAGCTTACTATTTCTGTCAGATGCCTCATAACACTAATAAAGATATATTGGAAACCGCGTTTCAAGGTACAGCAAATTATTGATGGCCTGAATATCAGACCCCTAAAGATGCCTGAGCTTTTGAAAATGTCAAATAAAAAATGAATCCACGTATGTAGTGGTTATCCAAACATGGTGAAGTTAAAGAAAAACTGCATTACATTTATTATTTCATAATATTTTAAGAGCCACATATTCTTTCAAGGTATCTTTATTCATTCTGTGTCACTCCAGGATGCACAGTTGAGTCCCTGTGTGAACAAAGTCTCTATTTCGGTGCCCCACTCCACATGAGCTGTGAGGTCGTGCTGATTGTGCAGCTCTTGTCCTCGATTGTGTTGATGGCTTTATCTCACTCACTCCGGTGAAAGAGAATGCCGCCGGTTCAATTAGGAATAGGATGAAGGTTGTGTGTGTGTGTGTGTGTGTGTGTAGGTGGTCCTTGGATTTCAAGTAGATTGATAGTAGCGCTCGAGCTACCCTATCCATACTACGCCAAAAAGGTCATCTCTCTGCAGTGTGTGTGTGTGTCTGCCATGCTTGGTGTGTGTTTCTATTAGTGTGTGTGTGTGTGTGTGTAGTGAATAAAAGGAAATGTGGCTTTCTGAGATAAGCAGCCGTACTTTGCAGCTTGTTGAGAGCAGCCTCCTCATGTTGAACCAGCTTGGGCACTTCAGGTTCCCCAGCATAGCGTGATAACCACTAATGATTGAAAAAACGAACCTCTTCCTTCAGATTCAGGTTAGCAACTGATAATGTAGACAGACGCTCCTGATCTTAATTGTTTTGATAGAATATCTTTATATTTCTAAAACTAGCTGGAGGAAAAGAAGAGGAGAGAGAAAGTGAATGAAGAGATGAAAAGCCAGGAAAACGCATATCAATGATCAAGGCAGTGAAAAGTAAATAGATCAAAACCCTTGAAACCTGAGACGATTCCAATTCATATACTTTTTTATGTAGACAGTGTAAAGTGTCGATATTTCAGAAAAAAAAATTGAAATAATATTTTGGTTTGGGTCGTAACGCCTTCTAACTCGTTGTTAGAAGGCGTTACGACAAAGACAAATTATGTTAACCTTTTGGAATATCCTGTTTTTCTGCAGCAATTGGTCCTAAAATGTGATTTGATCTAAGTCACAAGTACATGGACAAAGTAAAAAAAAATACAAAGATACTTATAACCTGTTGGGCTGTAATGGACACACCCGTTAATTGTTCATGAGGCTGGTGCAAAATATAAACCTTGGATTTATTAACTGGTCGATCCTCCTTCAGCAGCACTGACCTTTAAACCAGCTTTTCTAGTAGCTGTTTGTGCAGGAGGACTTTTGTGGGATCCTCTTTCCACAGACCTGCTTCAGCTCAGACATATTCCCAGGACTTCTGGTGTGAACTGCCCACTGGAGATAAGTCACAGCATCTCTATCAGGCCGCGCCTCTACCAGAAGTGGATTGACTTTTGCATCTACTAGACCCATGAACCGAGATCTCCTCCAGCTCGGAATATCCCTTGAAGCCTTTAGCTGTAACTCTGGATCTTTTTACCTCACTGATATTCTGTGTTGTGCCTTTGGAGTCATCTTCCCTGAGCATCACTGCTGAGCAGCCACAGGACTTAATCATCAGGATACCAGCTTTATACAAATCAACACATCCTTAGATCAGTAAATGATTCCTATGAAGAGTAAAATAAGTTTTGCTGGTCACCACCAATCTTTTGTCATTTTTCACCATCATTGAAAGGGCAGTGCAAGCATGAAATAGAAAGAGAGAATGGGGAAAGAAAGGCAGCAAGGAGCTCGGAATCTAACCCGTGGCTACGGCATGAGGACTCCGCTCAGCTTTTGTTCAAGTCATTACTCGATGGTTTCACACACTACCACTCTGCATGTGTTCCGACAATTTCAGACATAAAGGCAGGTAATTCCAAAG